>NC_077233.1:149452582-149640082 GCF_027887165.1 Monodelphis domestica
AGGGGAGAATTATCCCAGGTAGACAAGGGGGCCTTCTGACCAGTTAATCCCGGTGGTGGGCGGGACGGAGCAGTGATGTTTTTAGGTGGCAAAGGGACCTTCCACAGCTCATGAGCCAGAGAGGTGTTAGTGACTGAACCAGGAGACCATGTTGATTTGGAATCACTGTTTCTGGCTACTCAGAGGGGAAAAAAATGTAAAGAAAAATGATACCAGAAAACAGGAAATCTAAAAACATTTAATCACTATGTACAAATAACTATTGATTTATATTTGGACGTGGGCTTAAGACCTCTGTATGGGAGATGCTACAATAGCCCTATTTAGTAAACATATCCTAATACTACATTCAAAAGAAGAGTTTATTTTGGGAATTGTGACTGAGCACTCAACACTGCTCAACAACAGGGTTCACATATGGGGAGAAAGTGCATGTCAATATCCATGGATGACCACAATTTCTCACTTAATGATACATGGAAGAAAAGAATCTACTTACCCATTTTTGGATGGAACAAAAAGGCTTTTGGAGAAGACAACATATAGCACTTTAGACACAAGGGAATGAATAAAGGGGAGGTCAACTAAAGTACTGCAAACAGTAGACTTTGTTCAAACCCATCTTTTTCTTAGCAAACCATGGGCTAGTGTGTTCACCTGAAGTGCTTTGTGCTGTACTGCTGAGGGAAACATTGTAGTTGGAGGCACGAATGGATGACCAGGCACTAGTTGAAGGCAGCGTGGTGTTCAGAGATGAGGATGACCCTGTATTGGAGGGGACACATGAGTCAGTTTAGGACACACAGTAACATGTTATATGACATTTTACCCTAAGGAAGGAATTCCATGAAATTGAAACAGATACACATGACAAAACAGGAGACAGGATTTAATGTGCAAACGTCACTGCCATAACAATCGGTGTAACTTTAAGGAAACCATTTCCCTCCTGCTGAATTATTTCTTCTGTTCAATGAAGACATTCTATGACTGAGTCCAACTGATGTTCTGTCTTACATTGGTGAGACTATTTCCCTTTCTATGCTGTTTTCTCATGACCTGGTCAAGTAGCAGGGTTTTTATAGTTATAATAAAACTTTCACAATTAAAAAGGGAAGAAAAACTTCCTTTCTTAGAATACCACAAAATGTCCTGCCCTACCTTTCACCTTTGGCTCTTCCTCCCAATGAATAGGGCTGCCTACCCTCCCATTTCTTTCCATCCTTTTGTTAAGAAAACAATAAAAAACCTCTTTAACTCTCTACATCTGCCTTTTCTCCCTAGTAGAACTTAATCTTTAAGAATTCCTGATGACTCTGTTCCCTCTCTGAAAGTACTTAATCACTATCCTAGTGAGGCTTGGTGGGGTAGAAAAAAACCCTGGACCTGTCATTACAAGATCTGGCACGGAGCTGTCCCCAACTCAAAATTGGTGTTCATTCCCTCAGCATGGGAGCCCTCTTTGACTGAGGAAGTAGCACTGACACAAACATGTTCCAACAAGATGTGGAGAGCAGCTCTCCTTAAATCTAGTAAGTTGCTTTGGCCAGTCTGTCTTGGGATCATCGGCTATAGGAAAGTCTCTGAGACAGAAGGACAACACTCCCTTAGGGAGGCTGAAGAGCTCTGTTCAAGTCTCCATTCTGTTATTTACTCTTTAGATGACTACAGGCAAACTGTGTCAACTCTTTTTCTCATCTTTGAATTAGGGATAATGCTTGCCCAGTGCATTGGACAAGAATGTTGTATGGACAGTGGTTTGCAAACTGTAAAATGTAACAGAAATGTTTTTCTTTGCTTTAAAATTCTATGATTTCTACAACTTCATTTTTTACATGAGTTTGAAGTCAACATTGTAGTTCTTTTATCTTGTTACACTGGGCAAGTCACTTCACTTGTTTGCCTCAGTGTCATCACCTATAAAAAAGGGGATAATAATACCCCTTACCTCCCAGGGTGGTTGTGGAGATCAAATGGGAGAATAATTGTAAATTGTTTACACAGTGTCTGTAGTAAGTGCTATATACATGTTAACTCGTTCACTTTTTTATGAAAGTGTGAAGGATCTTAAATCTTCAAGATTGAATGAAGTAACTGAAACAAAGGAAGTGCTTTTGTTTATCTGCTTGTATTCTCTAAAAAAGGGTCCTTAACCTGTTTTGTGTCATAGACCACCTTTTTCTGCCAGTCTGTTGAAACTATGGAGGAGTCCTCAGAATAATAATTTTTAAATGCATAAAATAGAATACACAAGATAAAAGGTGAGCCAATTACATTGAAGTAAATTATCAAAATATTAAAAACAAATTCTTGAACCCATGTTAAGAACTCCTGTTCTGCACCAATATGAATATTTTTGCATTGAAATGGAAATTTGAAAGTTTAGTTAAACTGGGAATGAATGATTCTTAATATGAGACCCAATTACCATTGGTGGACAACTCAATGCCAGTTAAGCAGATAGCTTGTAGGGCAGCCCCATTACCTTGAGGTCTTTCCATCTCTAAATCTATGATCCTGTGAGCCTCATTGTGCCTCATCACTGCAGCCCTGACTGAACGTTTCTACTTGGTCAATTTTGATCATCCATCACATACCAATATAATGATAATTAAGATGATGACAATAGCTCTCATATCCACAGTAATTTTTGGTTTGCAAAATTCTTTTCTCACTTCAATCTCATAAGTGGTCAGTGTACCATATTTTATAGATAAGGAAATCAAGGCACAAAGCACTGAAGTAACTTGCCACCAGGTCAAAGTCAAGTAATCAGCAGAATGGGAATGAAAATCCTTGAGTCCCAAGTACTGTGTGTGCTATGCTGGATTTCAAATTAGTAACATTTAAAAAAGATAAATAAAATGAAAACAGTTTTTTAAAGAAAAATTATTTAAAAAGAAAGTTATTTTTCAAGATTAAAAAAATCTTATTGAATGTAGTCTGCCAAGAGTATTATGTACAGTACTATTTCTTAGAACCAAATAGGAAAGCAGAAGAAACAACTCTCACACTGGGATGTAATCTATAGTCTTGTCTCTCCCAAAAAAACTTGGGGAAAAGGAAAGAAAATCATCAGTGAAACATTACAGAGAGAAAGCGAACATAACAAAGAACAAATAATAAGAGAGCCCAATTAATAAATTTTGTAAAATAAAATTTAGAGTAACATCTATGGTTTTCATAAAGAAAACCTTAATATATAAGGTTTCTTATTTAAAATAGTACAATAGTAAAGATGGTATAATTTGTAAAGATGGTATGATTTGTATAATAATGTGTACCTTAAAATTAATATAATTTTGTTGACTACAAAAGTGGCTAATTTTTTTAGTCCCTGGCATTGAATGAGTTTTTACTTATACAATAAGGATGAGAAAATGTGCCTTCAAATAAATGAATATATTAATAATTAAAAACCAGTTATTAGTCAGCCACACGAAATAGGATTAAATTTTGTCAATAAAGGAGAATTTCTGCTTTGTTTTTATGTTTCTTTTTTGAATGGAATGTACTAATGAGGTAAGGATTTTTGCTGTCACTAACTCATCTCTTAATTCATTCCCAAATTAGGTACCTCAGTAAACACCATAAATTCCAACTTTTATACTACCTACTTACCACTGTTCCTGTCCCTGAGGTGGTCAACTTCCCGCACAGTATTAATTGAAAGATTGTTTATGACACTGCCAGGAGTGACGTAAGGGTCAGTTTCAGGGTCAATGTTTGGATAACCTTTCCATGGTTCACCAGGGCGAAATTCTATGAATGAAAAATGACATTTAAAAGCTTAATCATTATGCCATATTCTACAATGAAAATTTAAGAATTTCTACTCATGCAGCTGTTCAAATTGTAAATATTCTTCACTATTATTTGTCTTAACAAACCCTTATTTTCTCTCTTAGAATAAATTTTCAGACAGAAAAGTAGCAAGGCTAGGCAGCTGGGGTTAAATGACTTGCCTAGAATCATATAGCTAGGAAATGATTGAGACCATTTTTTAACTCAAATCCTCCCAACTTAAGGCCTAGTACTCTATTCATTGTGCTACCTAGGAGCCCACACAATATATTTCTAGATTCTAATTAATATCCTGAGATAATCAATGAATTAACACAGATAATACTGAATTATTTGATTTAAAAGGATTGACAGTGCTTCTTTTCCCAAACATTCCATTTGAAACTTGTGAAGATTAATTAACTCTCCCCTGATTGTGATGATTAAAATTAACTCCCCTGATTATGAATATTAAAATTTTAAACCCTGCCTATTTTTAGATTTTAATCACCAAAAGTATAAACACCCTACTTAAAAGTTGAATATGGAGATCTGCCCATTTTTATATCTAATCACCAGAAGTGTAAACATCCCACTTAAGTGGGAGGTCTGTGATCCACATGTGTGATAGTGGGTGATGAATCAGAAGTGACTGACTGCCTCCTGGACAGTCCTAAAGCAGGACTGCTGTGATTGGTAGATGTAGAATTAGGGAAAGGTACAGGAAGTGATGCAAGAGAAAGTGTCTTCAAAAGGGAGTGACAACTTCCTGAGTTGGTTCTCCTGGGAGTTCTTTATTCTTTGGAAGTGGAGGCTGGAGACAATTCTTCATTCTTTGGAGTGGAGGCTGGACCTGAGACCCTGTTCCTGGGTGAGGCTGTTCTAAAATCTCTTCCAGTGAACTTTCATGTGGGAGTGAAAAGCTGACTCTTAATTCCTGGAATTTCTGAAAAATAAAACTAACCTCGGGAGAGATTTACCCAGGTCCTGGGCTTTGCCAAGGCCTAAGGACTAACTCTCCCTGCCTGGGTTGAGCCAGGGGCCAGGAGTAAATTACTTAGTGCTTAGGCTAGATATCTTACCTTACCCTCTCTCTGATTTTCTTCACTCTTTCTACATTTTGTAAATAAATCTCTTTGGAACAAATTAAATTCCTGATGATCACACTCTTAAATAATCCAGTCCAACCCTTTAAAAATTAACTCTTTTCCCCCTTACATTTTATTTGGCTGACCATGAATGGTTGTGACAAAATACCTTCAATCTTTCTACCTTTCTTTTACTTTTGTGACTATCCCTAAGTCAGCTTTTAATACCCTATTTTGAGTCTACACAAATCAGCTGTGGAGGTAAGTGCAATTTCCCCCCCTTTTTCCCCTTAAAAATAAACACAGCACAGCTATATTTATTTATTTATTTATTATTATTTTTTTTAATTTTAGTGGCTAGACCTTGAGGCCTCACCTGGGGAAACTGTTCCCCTCACGCTCCTCTCGCAAAACAACCCAATTAGCAGACCCTCAGGTTTTTCACTTGGAGAGGATTTCTATCTTTCAGCTACTTTACTGGCAGCCAATAGGCTGTTTCTTAATTAGTTGAGAGGGCAATAACCTGGGGAAAAGCTTTCACTCCCTCTCAAGTGTGAACCTTAAAATTTCACAGACTTATGACTGTTAAAAATTTTACTCCACATTGAGGAATCCTCAAATTCCCTATTGAGAAACATTCCCCATTTTGATGCGAGAACTCGCCAGGATCAGAAATGGGAGGACCTCTACTCCACCCGTACTTAAGACTGCTTTAGGGCAGAAAAACTCCGTGCTAAACAATGAAAGTACTTGGATCCATGCTTATGGTGGGGCAAGGAGTTCTTTGAGCCAGGCCTGTTTTTAGAATTGAATAATGGGATGCTAGGTACCTAAAAGGGTCGGGAAAGTTTTCTCTTGATGAGATTAGTTGACTCAGCTGTGTTTTCTCTAGTTCAGACTTATTGAGGATCTTGGTAGACACAGCAGCATTTTTTCTGATTCAGACTTACTGAGGAGATTGGTCGACTTAGCAGGAATTTAGATGGGCAGTCCTTTGGAAAGCATTTACAGTGATTGGTAGATGTAGGGATTTAGGGGAGGTGACATGGGAGAAAAACCCATATATAAGAAAAATGCAGAATCTCTTGAGGAGATATCCTTTTGGAGAAATCCTTTTGGAGGATCTCTGATGAGGATCGCTTGGGAAGAATCTCTTGAGAGAGGCTCTGGAGAAGGGAAGCTCTTGGAGGACAATCTCTAAGGAGGTCTCGCTGGAGCTCTCTCTGGTGAAGTCAGCTGAGATGGAGCTGGCCTGGTGTCACTAGAATCCTTGTTTAGGCAGACCTTGTGGTGAGTGTTAAAAGACTGACTGACTGACTCTCTCTCTTAAGACTCAGGTCTAGGCCATATTGGCTTGAGGCCCTTCATAATTATTCCTTTCCTACTCTTTCTCTCTTTCTCTAATTCCTCATTATATTATTAATTAAAAATCTCTATAAAACCCAGTTGACTTGGGTATTTGAATAATTGGGAATATTTCCCTGGCGACCACCTTATATTTGATTTAAAAACCAAGACACTGTAGTGAAACATATTTTCTGCAGTCAAATTTACTCACCCTCTCTTATATCTATCACAATTTATATCTTCCACCATTTTAAGTCACTACAGTTTAAGACCTCAACCATTTGAAATCTCACACAAGATAGAAAGTAATCCTGCTCTGCCCAAACAGAATCTCTCTCAGCCTAAAATCTCTGAGGAAACAAAGCTAAACAAAATAAAACTGCAGTTGATTTTTTACTAGAGTGATTATCAAGCTAAAATTAACAAAGTTTTGGTCTTTTGTACCCCCCAAAATCTTCCCCCCCACCCCATACTCCCTTGTCTCTAGGATTACCTTAAGTGAGAAGTAAAACCTGGAGAAATCAGTTAGGAAGAGCAGTATTAAAGTAATGACAACAAACTGGTCCTCTTTACCCTAAGAGGCTTTCATAGCCCAAATAAGCTAAAAAAATAATTTATAAAAAACTTTTTGACCCATGGCCAACTCAAAAAAGTGGCCCAGAAGCTGCTCCCTGGAAGCACGTGATAGAAGTACATGATTCTGGCATTTTCAACCTGAGGGGGAAGTCAGCTGCTTCCTGTTGCCCCTCCTATACTTAGCCTACAACAAAAGGAGTTAATTCTCTCTGTTACTCAAATCAAGGTGTGACATCCTCAAAGGGATCACACCCTTACCTTTAATTTTCACACCCTGACTTTAACCCCTAGCCAGTAGTGCCATCTACTGACTAAAACCAGAATCATAAGTAATTTAATAAAACACATACATACATACATATATATATATATATATATATATATATATATATATATATATATATATATATATATATATATATATATATATATATATATATATATATATATATAATAAAATAAAAAAATGGATGTTACTCTACATGAAAATTTTCTGGCTTTTGCACAATTAGTAACCTTAAAGGTTTCAGAATGCCTCCTACTCCTTATGTTCTTAGGTGGTTTTATTTTTCTATTCCTAAACATTGTGGCAAGAAATGCTACCATATGAAAAATTAAAGCTGAAATGCAGGCAGACATGCAAATCCAATTGGACAATTTCAAATACTTCTTACATGGTCAAATGGCATATACTGACCCCATCCAAAACATGTCTGATTTTGACAAGCCTGTTCCTAAACCACTGAGAGGAAAAATCCTTCCTCCGAAAGAGATAGAATACCCTTCTCCTATATCTCAGCTACAGAACTACCTCTCCCTTGCTCTGCAACTTTTTTTTTTTTAAACCCTTACCTTCTGTCTTGGAGTTAATACTGTGTATTGGCTTCAAGGCAGAAGAGCAGTAAGGGCTAGGCAATGGGGGTCAAGTGACTTGCCCAGGGTCACACAGCTGGTAGGTGTCTGAGGCCAGATTTGAACCCAGGACCTCCCATCTCTAGGCCTGACTTTCAATCTACTGAGCCACCCAGCTGCCCCCTTGCTCTGCAACTCTTGGCTGATCTTACTTCCCCTGATCCTTCTCCTGAAATCCCATCTTCTTCTGTTCTTTCTCCCATCCCACGACCAATTCCAGGCCTTAGGAAATCTTGTCCTTCTAACAAAACTGTTCCTCCCCAAGCTGACTTACCTGTACTCAATTCAAATAAATTCTTTTCCCCTTAAGGGAAGTGCCCAAAATAGGATGCAATGGGGATGTGGTGACCCTAAGACACTATATACCTTTTACTCCCCAAGGCATAAATGAATTGACACGAAATATACCGACATATGAAGAAGATCCCTTTGTGGGTAATGAAAAAGATGGCTGACATTTTTTTCAGTATAATCCGTCTTACAAAGACATTGAAAATCTACTCCAAGCTTTCCTAATGGAATGTGAGAAAAACAAAATAATTTCTCATGTTAATAAAGTCCGGGGGCACAATGTAGCACACTGGTCATTGCAGGATCCCAGATGGGGCTCTAACAGCTCTGAAGATTATTTACAATTATATCATTGTAGGGAGGCCATTCTAACTGCAATGAGAGATTGCTTTGAAAACACAAATAAATGGAAAGAATTTGAAAAACTTAAGCAAAAAGATGATGAGATACCTTCCGGATTCATGGATAGGCTCATTGAGTTAGGGGGTTGGTACCTATATTTTGATGTTTCTAAAGAAAATTACATAAGATAAATTAGAAGACACATTGTCAATAACTCTTGAAAAGTGATTAGGGATTATTTTAGAACTCATTGCCCAAGGTGGCCTGAGATGGATCTTGATGAATTGAGAAAAACTGCTGTTTATGTTTCAAAAGGCAACAAAGAAAAAGAGGAAGAGACTAATGATTTCATGGAGACAATTAGGAAAGAATTGGAAAATTTAAGAAATAGGATTGATAAACAGGAAAAAGGGCATGATACTCAACCAATGGCACTTGCCCCTCTTTGAGAATCTATCGAGCCATTACCTGTCACTTCTGTGAGAAGGGCCACAAAATGATGGACTGTAGAAATTTATTCAAGGCAATCAAGAATAATATGCAGTCTAATAACTACAGAAATGACCATAATAATGATCATAGAAATCAAAACTTTAGGATTGATAGAAATAACTATAATAATAATTATAGGAATCACAATTTTTGAACTGATAACAATTCTAGGAATAGAAATTGGGAAAATGATAACTCAAAACCAGAGACCCCACAAACAGTATATCTTAAGTGGAACTTGTCCACAAAATATTAAGGGTGCTACTGCCCCTCCATGTAGAGCAGAAGGTGGTGCCCTTTATTGTTTTTTGTTGATATTAACCCTTTTCAGTTTTGTCTCCCCTCCAAGTAGTAGCATTGAAGAAACGAATTTTTGAATATAGTACCTTTGTGATTATGAAATATACACATTTTTAACATTAAAAAAAAATAAAACACTTACCTTCCATCTTAGAATCAATACTTTGTATTGGTTCCAAGGCAGGAGAGTGGTAAGGACTAGGCAATGGGGGCTAAGTGACTTGCCCAGTGTCACACAGCTGGGAAGTATCTTGAGGCCAGATTTGAACATAAGACCTCCAGTCTCTAGGTCTGGCTTTCAAAACACTGAGCTACCCAGTTGCCCCCCATTTTTATTTTTCTTCTTACATGTGACATATAGTATTTGATTTTTTCTCATTTTTTGCATTTGAAGCACATGTCACAAGTATTAAGATTTTTTAAAACTATTTTTTAATTTTTACACTAGAATAAGCTAGATGTCCATTTGCCTAGCACATAAATGCATACCAAATGGAAACCTTCCATTTACTGACAAATATTTTGGGACTGATATTAATATTTGTGTCTTCTAGGAAATAGGATCAAAAAAGGAGCACACTTTATCTACATAGTGCCATAAAAGCACAGATTTAACCCAAATAGTGCCAAAAGAGCACACAGGTCAAAAAAGAAACCAATCCAGTTGGGATTGATGAACTTCTACGCCAAGAAGAAAGGATGTGAATTTAGTGTGAGACTTGAGGTTGTGATGGTTGACATACGTTTAAGATGCAGGACTCCTTGAACCACACTCCTTGTAAAATACTTTCTATCAAAGAACTAACAATTGGCTGTTCTGGCTCCCCTATCCCTGAGAAATGATGAAAGATAGATCAGACCAGGGAATGACACTTCCCTTTTACACAAAAATCTAGTCCTTTTTTCTCTCTTATAGTATGGCAACTTCCTGTAGTCCTGACTTATAATGGGTAAATACAATATTATTGTATTTTTTTCCCCTACAGATTTGTGAGACAGAAATTTACTTTAATTGGACCCTAATACAAGGGCCTATTCAGAGAGGAAGAGCATATATTTCTCTTTGATTTGTTTAACTGGAAAAACAAAACAAAACAAAAATACAACTCAAGTTGGCTTTTAAATGTATCAGATGACACTTGGTTAAAATTTTTTCCTCCCTTTGATTTATATACTAAATAGGTTTGGTTTGTATACCTTAAGTACACATACTAGAATCTGGGATTATACTGAATTCTGAGTCCCCTCTTATCCATAGTTTCATGGTCAATCTTGATTTCTAAGGGAAGAAGATGGGCAGGAATGCCTACCACTGGATGAGTGAGGGGGCTGACACATCATTCAAGGACACATGGGGTTTTATTTTTGGGTATATGTGTGTGGCCATGAAGTGCTGGGTCAGGAGCAGGGAGAGAGAACACAGTGCTATATAATAAAATGAATAGCAGTATTAAAAAAGTTGAAGTGAGAATTATCTGTATAGAGTTTGGTACTAGCCATGGTTTCAGCCACACCATGGGAGGTCCTGGAATATATTCCCTTGGGATATGGGACCCTACTGCATAGTAAATGATCAAATATTTTAAAATAGATTAATTTGGTAATATTGCAGTGGACTCCACTATAGCAGAAAGAGCATTGTATTTGAAGCCAAAGTACTTGTACTAATTAATTTTTTCTTTTGTTTCTTCATTTGTAAAATGAGGGTGTTGCGCTAGAAATCTGTAAGGTCTCTTATAGCTCCAAGTCAGTAGTTCTTTATGTGTAGTATGAGGAAGCAAGGAGGTCCCTGAGACCCTCTATCAGGGAGCCTGCAAGGTCACTACTATTTTGAAAACAATACTAAGATGTCTGAATTTCTAATATAATAAATATTGAGATCCACCTCAACAAAAATGCTGGGGAAGTGTCCTCAATAATTTTTAAGTGTATGAATGCTCTCTAAGCTCTAATAATTTTGAGATCTGCAGCTCTAAATATATTAGTGTTACCAAAAAAACTATCATAGAACAAATAACACATTTCTTCAATTAAATTCTGAAAAAAGCAAGATTTGAAAAGCATGTTAAAATAGAAAAAAGTACGACACCCTAAGAAATCACATCTACATTAGAAATATATACTATTGTTCAAATCTGGCCTCAGATTCTTCCTAGGTATGTGACCTTGGGCCTAGTCCTTGTTGCTCTCCTGTCTTAGAATTGATACGAAGACAGAAGGTAAGGGTTAAAAAAAAAAAAAGAAACACGTAGTATTACTAATTACCCAGAACCACTGCAAATATTATCAAATGAGTACAATGATATTCATTTATTCACTAAGCACTATGTTCCAAGGCAGAAGAGCTGTAAGGGCTAGGCAATAGAGGTCAAGTGACTTGCTCAGGGTCACACAGCTAGGAAGTGCCAGAGGACAAATTTGAACCTAGGACCTCCCATCTCTAGGCCAGGCCCTCAATCCACTCAACCACCCAGCTGTCCCCCGGGGGTAAGAGTTTTGAGCAGAAGACAGTATATAAGTTAACTTGTGTATAAATGAATTGGGTATGTGCAACACTACAAACTCCACATTATTTACAATTTGTTTAAAAATACATGTGTACCAATATAAACATCCTTTGCTTTTGATTTCTCTTTGGATTTATTTTACTTGGATATTTTTTCTTTTGATTTTATTGATATTTTAAAAAATGTAATCATGGTAAGTATTATTCTCTTTTCATCTCTTTATATAATGTCCCTGATTTTCTTTGTATTTCCAATATTTGTCATTTCTAATAACATAACATAATCCGTTACATTCAATTATCACAATCTATTCAGTCATTTCTCCCATTCATTGCATTTGTGTTATTTTGTCATAACAAAGTTTCCATGAATATCTTCACATATACACAGCTTTTTAACCCTCTCAAATGATGTCTGTAAGGCCTAATCCTAGTATTGGGATCCCTAGGTCAAATGAACATGAACAGCTTTATAGTTCTATTATTTACATCTTATTTTCTAAAAAACAATTTACAACTGCTATAATAATGTATTATCAGGCTTGTTTCTTCATGTTCCTATCAGCATTTAATTTGATTATTTTAGTCCATCTCATTCTTAGTTAACATACTTACCATATTTGCTAGGATGGTCCTTAAGCAGCAGACGTAATCTATTGCCAGGACCATACTCTTTCCAAAACAAGTCTTTCCAGCTTTGGTCATACCCAAGTGGAACTTTTATTTCAGTGCTGCAAACCCTCAGGGATGCAGGATTACTTTCATATTATGATGAATGCTAAAGAAAGACTTTTGCAGAATGTTTATGCTCTCTAAGCCATTGTTGTCCCACCAGAAACTACGTATAAATTATGTGTATGTTCAGACTTAGATCTACTACTCACCTCATGCAGGTATGTGGGGGCTCTTCAGATATCTCTCATTTTTTAAGATGCATTTGTTTAGTTAAATGATTTTTTGTTAGTGGTGGTGGTAACTAAATATATAATTTTAAAAAAATGAACTAGCTATAACTACATGGTGTGAATCTTAAAATTTCTCAGACTTGTGAATGTTAAAAATTCTCAGACTCTACCTTAGAACATTTGGTTAAGACCATTCCCCATTTTAAACAACGAAGGTACTTGATCAGGAATGTGAGAACTTTATATTATTCCACCCATATTTAGGCATTCTTTAGGGGAGATAAAATTGTAAAACTCCTTACTGAACAATGAAAAGTACTTAACTCATACTTATAGTGAGGCAAAAGCCCTTAAGCTAAGTCTATTTTTAGATCTAATACAAAAGGGTGCTAAGTACCTATGAAGGTAAAATTAATCACTAAAAGGTCAGGCAACTTGCAAACTTGCAAGGGGCAAAGAGGTGTGAACTTGCTCAGAAGTTTTAGTCTACCCAGAGAAGTTGAGAACTAAAGAAGATGTGAATTAAGAATGGTCAGTCCTGTGAAAACGTCTACTGTGATAACTTAGGGGAGGTGACATAGGAGAAAATTCTCTTTAAAAGGTGGTCAGAAAGGCCTCTGAAGAGTGAGCTTGCCAAAGCTGTATTGGAGGCTGGGCTCTCTCTTGGTGGCTGAACTTAGTTCAGCTTCCAGAGCTATACTGGAGGGTCTCTCTGAACACTAAGAGTTTTGCTTGGAAAAATCTTGTGGTGAGTGGATTAAAGACTGACTGATCTCTCTCTTAAGGCTTAAGCCTAGGCTGGACTAGCCTTTTTCTCATTATTTCCTCTTACTCTCTCTCTCCCTTTCATTAATTCCTTATTTTGTATTAATTAAAATCACCATAAAACCCAGCTGACTTGGGTATTTCATATTTGGGAATTTTTTCTCATGGCAACCACTTTATTTTTAATATAAAATCAAGACACTGTCTTGAAACCATATTTTCGTGGTCACAGTTTAAGGCAACCACTCTTTTATCTGTAACAATAGTGAAGACTGAGAAGAGTGAAGCCCATAAAGGGATGATTAATAAATCTTTAGAGTATGGAGGTAATTACTATTTCTAAGTGTATTTCAACAATGATGAGGGCATACTCTTCATAAAAAACAAAAACAAAAATAAATAAAAATAATTCAGTGTTTACCTGGTGGCCAGTTAACACTGCTAGAGCCATTAGGCGATTTGGCACGTGGCCAGCCATCCCCAATTGATCCAGGAGGACTGGCTGGTGAATTACTGCTGTTCATAAATTCATATGGAACAAACGGAGACTCTTCCAGCCTAAAACCACTTGAAATAGCACCTAAAAAAAAGAAAACAAAGTTTATATTTTCCAAAATGAATTTTTATTGTTCAATCTACATCATATATGATTTATAACACATCCAAGAAAATTTTCTAAAAAGGTATTTCTTGAATAGAAGTAACAAAATAATTAAGTTTCATATGAGGTGTCCCAAAAGTCTTAGTGGAATTTATAGCCATCTCCCCCGGCTCCCCTACCCCCCCCCAAAAAAAAATTAGTAAAGCTTACAACTGCACCAAAACTTTTGGGACAGCTGGACTAGATAGAGGCATATAAGGAAGAACTTAACAACAACTATTACTTAACCAAAAATGGCATGAACTGCTCCTTGAGGTTGGGAGTGATGAAGGTATTATGCTAGAAGAGATGATGAAAGGGATGGGTTCAGAGAATACAGAATGAAGGGAGCAGATTCAGGAGAATAATTTATACAATAACATCAACATTTAAAGTGACAATGACCAGTTACCTCTTGACTGAGAAGCAAGAGGGGCAATGGATTCAAGTTACAGAATGAGACATACATTTTTAGACATGTCCAAGGGGAATTTGCTTTGCTTGACCTTGCATATTTGTTACAATCATTTTCTTTTTTTTCTTTCCACTTTCTTTTAAATAGGTGGTGGAGTGGTAAGGAGGGAAAAGAAATACTTATTAATTAAAAAACAATTTTAGTAATAAAATTCACTTTAAAATCTTTTAAAAATAAGTGTCTGGCTCATGGAAAGTGTCTGTTGGATTGATCAGTTTGTTCCATTTGATCATCACTGGATTTTGGATCACTCAGAGTTCCTTTTAGTCTTCTTTTCACTTCTACATTTTATTAGTGACTGTGGATCTGTGTATTTTTTTGTTCTGTCCCAACACACAGTAGGTACTTAATAAAATTCTCACTCAATTAGAAATTGTTTTTCTGCCAAGGTTTTTTAACATTGGAGTTTTGATGTTGGAGTTCTTTAAAGGAAGAAACTTTATTTTTTCCAGCAACATGAAATCCTGGATCCTCAAAGCTTAATCCTGACTTCAAATTTTACTGGATATATATCTGGGGATAAAATCAGGAATAGCACAGCAAAAACTGAGATACAGTAGGTCTAGCTGTGGCTTCAATCTACCTGGTAAGTATAACTTGCTTTCCTTTAGAATAAGTTATGTATAAGGAACCAAGAAATACTTGTAATAAAGGATGTTTTAAAAGAAAATGCATATATATGTGTCAAATTTGGGAGAAATATATGCTTAGGCCTAAAATTTTGAGATTAATATGGATGTTTCACTTTTTTTCAGGACAAGGAAAATTTCACTAATAAAAAAAATTTAAACCTCTAATTGTTGTAAAGGAAAAGGGGATTTTTTTTTTTATGTTCCCTTGACTCCTGGATAGAAGAACTGCTACTTGAAAAGAGTGGCCCCACTGAATCTAATTGTTCTGCTTTCTATCTCAAGAATATTCTGAATGCTTTTTCCATGAAAACTCTCTGAATTCATTCAGACTATGTTATGAACAAGAAACTTCAGCTAATCTGTTCCTAGAAGCCCTTTTGTTGTTGCTAATAACATGTTGGAAGGCATGATCATCCTTTGTCACTGAATTGGGGGATGAAAAAGAGGATGAGCATTTCATTTAAATTGTTTGAAAATTTTTATAAATGAACTTTAAAACATAAACTTTATGAACAACCTTTGATAAAAGCTAACACCCCACCCCCCCATTATCCACCAAATTGGGATTTGGGAAATTATGCTGATAAAATGATTATTAAATTAGTTTAGTTGCTTGCATACTTTCAATAACTATATTTAGTACCATGTGTATTTATTACCATTTGTTTAATAAACAAGCTTGCTAATATGCCAAATTTATTGATTGCTTTTTAAGTAGAATGAACTATATAGAAATGTCCATTTGTTAACCATAGCAGCATAGAATTAAGACTAAGAATTACCCTACAGCTTACTGTAAGTACATGTTGTGACTTTAAAATTTTAACCTAAAGGCTAATAAATCAAAATCCTGGTTGATGTTACCTATAGGCCTCTAGAATATTTTTTTTCCTTCCTCTATGATTTCAGAACTTGTTCACAATCTTTCTTTCATCACCAACTTATGTCCTCAAACTAGGGGACTTGAACATACATACTGATATTTCAACACTCTAAATTCCCAGTTATTCAACCTATTCATTTCCTATAATCTTCTCTTTCACTCACAAGCACATAGCCACACACCAAGATGGTCATACATTTGTGAATGATGGCAAGATGAATATCTTGCCATATTTCTCTCTCTACTTCCCAATACCAAACTTGATTCTGTCCACACTGTGACCTCCAGTACCTCAAATGCTCAGGTTTGACCATTTTGCCTTCCCCTATTCAATAAACTCCATTGACTCATTATTGCTTTCACAATCGAATATAAAAACCCTCTGATCAACATTTAAAGCTCTTCATAATTTAGCTCTTCCCAATCTCTCCAATCTTCTTACACCTTCCTTCCTCCATTGTCCCATTCCCCCATCCCCTGTTTCTCACATACATGTAGTCTATGATCCAGTGACATTGGCCTTCTAGCTGTTCTTTGAGCAAGATACTCCATTTCCCAACTCTAGGCATTTTCAATGGTTATCTTTCATAAATGGGACTCTTTTCCATCTCATCTTCATTTTCTGGCTTCAAGTTCCAGCTTATTTTCTACTTCAAAAGGAAGTCTTTCTTAATCCTTCTAGATTCTTATGCCTTCTCTCCAAAGGCCATTTCCTCTTTATAGCTTGTATGTACATAGTTGTTTTCATGTGGTTTCTCCCATTAGATTGTAATCTTCTTGAGGACAGGGACTAATTTTTTGCTGCCCCCTTTTTTGGGGGTGGATGGTAGTGGTGATAGTCCCAGTGCTTAGCACAACAACTGGCACATTGTAGATGTTTTATAAATGTTTAATGGTTGACTGATGGAGGTTAAAGAAGTAAAAGGGAGAAAGTACTGTGCTGAATATTAAAAGGAATTCATAGCAATACATCAGGTAATAACAAAAATCTGGAAAAAAGTGATAGCCCATTAACTAGGGAAAGGCTGAAGAAACTGTGGCACAAGAATCTAATGAATATTAATGGGATGTAACATAATGAATATGAAGAATTCAGAGAACCAACAGGAAGAATTTGCATGAATTGATACAGATTAAGCAGAAAAAAGGAAATCATGTATATGTATATGCAGATGAAAATACTAAAATGAAGCTGAGCAATGCAATTTTAATAACTATTATCTTGTCCTTGATAAAATGAAAGGGATTCAGAATGACAATTGCTTTTCATTAAAGAGGTGAAGACATATGGAGCAGAATATGGACAGATGTCAGGGATGGTCAGTATTTGGTCAGTTTTGTTTTGCAGTTTTCCTTGTTATGATGTTGGTAAAGTATTGATGTAAACACAAAACGCAACAATCTGATAAGAGTGGAAAAATTTGGCTTGAAGTAATACCAGAGTAATATCATTAAGTCCAAATGCAACAATATATTTTATACCATGTTTGCTGGAATTTTGATCCAATGATGTGTTCACAGAAATGCTGTCCACTGTAGTCCATTTCCTCAGTCTTGACTGTGGCTCTTTAATACTGTTCATATCCATGTTTACATTCAAGTTTGAATTCAAGCCTAAGATAATAATAATAATAATAAAAAAAGATTTAACTTACAAAAGTTAGGGTAACAGAAGAAAAACATGCTATTTCCAAAAAAAGCATATTTATTTAATCTCATGCTTTCAATTGTCCTTAATTTTCCATAAATAATATGTTGCTCTTCAAATGTTAAGACACAGCCAAAATAACTAGACATAATAAGCAAGACAGTCAAGTGCAAACAGAAGGGGAAAGAGAAGAAATTAAAAACAAAAACAAACAAACAAAAAACCCCAAATATAATTTAACTAATTTCTAATCCATTATAAAAAGCTTCTAACCACCTCACTTAGCTATGAATTCACCAACAATTTTAATGAGTTAATTATACTTATTAATAATACCTAATAAATCTTTATTTCTTTTTCTGAATGTTTCTGATTTATGGCAAACCATAATATTTTTAGTTGCTTGTTTTACAAGGCTAAATTATCAAGATTTTTATGTAACTATTAACCCAGACTTAATTTTTCACCTATATTATATATTATTCCACCCAAAGTTAACACTTTCATGTTGTCTACTTGGTTAGATTATAAGACTCATTTATAAATTAATATCCTTCTCCTGCTGCATATAAAAATTCACCAGTTTTTCAGCTAGCAATAAAATATATGTCCCTAGAGATTTGTATGAGAATTTTAGTATTTATGAGTGTAGGGAAGATGGCTTAGCCAGGTAGAATCCTTCCATATAGACAGACAAAAGATCTTTTCAGAAAAGATGGGTTACAAAGCAAAATTTTATACAGAACCTTATTTCTCTACTGAATTATAGAACTGGAGATGAATGTTAATCCCTCGTGGTCGTGGCAGATAGGAAATGCCTGTAGCTAGTAATGCAAGATATGTTACCACACTGTAAATTACTCTCCCTTCAGAAGGTGCTCATCTGCCACTGGAACAGGACTATTTCTTGAAATTGATCAAGCAAATAAATTGTTTTCTACTGCAGACAGCTATGCTGAAAATTGGTAAGGAAAAGGCTACTTTGGGAATATGTTATCTATAATTTCTCTAAGAATCCCATGTAGATGGCAGTTCTGTTTTAATACAGGGACTGTCAAAAACCCAAATGCAGAAGGGTCTGGGTACCTCTCTACCTCCCAGCTACACCATGGAATGTGTTCTCACTAACAAAATGGGAATAGCAACAAACCCACACCAGAAGTGAAACGTCAAGGGATACAGGGAAAAAGCAAAATGGGAGCACAAAAGGGATATAAAAGGAGCAATATTAAAAGGGACCTAAGAAAGGAGAAAATATACAAGCCTGGACTTTCCACTGGGGAAATTGGATAAAAGCCTAGAGACACAGGAAAAAGGGGGAGAAAAAAGACAGAAAGGCTATTGCATTTGATAATGGCATTCTCTTTCACCCATCCCAAGTTTCTCATTTATAGTACTATTTTGCACCATCGTAACTTTACTAGGTAAAAGACATCAATATTTACAAGTTTCCTAAGTAATAATTTAATGGCAAAATTTAAATACAATAAAAATAATTTTTTCCTATTACTTCGTCAGTGGGGTACTACTTTCTCTAGCACTCTGCTTCCAAGATACTAATTTTAGCTCCACTTAATTAATATTATAATTAATCATATAATCTATATCCTATTAAGAAAGTATTAGAACTTCGAGTTTATAGTTGTTTTAAAAGCATTTCAAGTAGAAATGAAGAATTTCACCTATTGAAATTATCCCTTGGGAAAATTTCTTTCCTGAGTAGTAATGAGGTAAACCTGGTAAAGCACTAGGGATGTTCTTAATAAAGGAATGCTGTTTCTGAGATAGGGAAAACCCAGGTAATGCTAAGTGAGGAAGTTGTATATCAACCAACAATACTGGGCTAAGAAGGAAAAACTCACCTATAGGGAAGTTGCTGAAAGCATTTATTGGTGATGGCCCTTTTTGCAGTTCAGGTGTAGTGTGGGGCATGACATTCTCAAGGAAAGATTTCATGGCAGGCTGATGGAGCGACTGTGGTTGAGATGGTGGAGTTTGCTGCTTCATCAACAGGTTTGGATCAAGCTGACGAGATTGTTGCATCATCTGCTGCTGCATACTAAGAGGTCGACCCTTAAAATAAATTAACAAATAGAAGAGATTAGTTATCTTAGCAAAAAATCTTTAGGAAGAACTACTTAGTGTTTTCTTGCTAATTGCTTATTTTGGGTCAAGAAAACCATATAATCACAAAGTGTACCAGTAATGCAATTTCTAGCAAGGCTTGGCATTTAATACTTAATTGTAGCATGATAAAACTTCACTGCCAGTAAAATAATTAGACTACCTTGTTAAAGGGAGATATGACATGTTATTTACTTATAATGAGGAATGCTTTAAATTCAAGAGAAACTATACAGGATAATAAAATACCTGCTGCTCTTGCTGCTGTCGACCACCGGAAGGCATGCTTCTCTGATTCTGCACCTTTTGCTGCTGGGTCAACAATCGCTTGAGGTAAGAAAAAATGTTTTGTAATATATTTAAAATCTATTTTTGAGTGTTTTTAAAAAGATCAAATTCTGCAAATTTGCAATGGCTATTATTTCACTTACTTGTAACTGGGAAATCTGAGAAAGCTGGTTTAACTGGGATAGCTGGCTCAACATGGCTACCTGTTGAGGGCCAAAGAGTGGACTCAGGCCACCATTGTTTGGTGCATACTTCAGTAATGAGACCGGAACCTAAAGAAGATCAAACTGGTGAATTAATTTTATTTTTCCAAATCAGAGATTCAGTTCAGCATTTAGCCTTGTCCATCAGCCTGCCTCAACTACCTTTTCAAGAAATTGCTAGTGATTCTCCATAAGATCCAGTCCAATACTTAGGAAGGCAAGTTTATAGGAATCACACTAACACAATAAAACCATGGAATTCCAACTCAAGCTAGTCTGCTTGACAAACTCTTTCAATCTAATTACTCATTTGTCCCTTCTACATCTTCATCTTTTTCTACACTTCATGCTAACATAAAAACTACCTTCTGTTATCATGGCTATTTCATTTCTGTTCTTTACAATTATTGTATGAATTCCACATCTCTGACATCTTATCTCAAAAACCCACCCTTATAGCTTCCCATGCTTACTCTGCCCCTGTATGTTATGCTGCTAACTTCTTTCCATTTTGCCCACTGGAATCCAGTTTCTTTATTGAGCAAATTCTCCTTCACTTTCCATCCCCCACCCCCACTCCAATCAGCATTCTTCCAAGTTTTTGCCTTAAGTGAAACCTGGTGTTCCTGGATGCTACAACTTCCCTTGTACTCTCTCCAATGCAGATGCTCCCTTTCCTACTCTTGGAACTAAGGGGAAAAAGAGTTGACATAATTTTTGCTTCCCATTGCTGCTTCTAGACCTATTCTCTCTCTCTTTTTGAAGCCCACATAAGTCATTTATATCATACTCTCTCTTCTAGTGATTGATGGCAATTTATTTGGGATTTAAGTACCTAGCTCAGTATTCTTTCCTAGTCTCAATTCACCATCAATCATACTCAATGCTCCATTTTTCAAGGTCCAAAATTAAAATTCCCTTCACTGACCACAATGCCTAATTTTTTCTTAAATTTACTTAGTCTGGTCTTTGTCCTACATGAAAATTCCTATTCCTCTAACTCATTCAATCAATTTACTTTTCTTTCCCTGCTCTACTCTGTCTACAAGAAATCTATGTCTAGTTATTACAAAAATGCACTTGTAAATATCAGACAAGCTTTAGCCCTTCTATTTTACCTGTCCTCCCCCATTATCATCCTCTCTGAGTAACAGTGTTTAATTTTCCACATTTCTGTTTCAGGTTCTTAAACATCATTCAAGAAAGCCAAAACAAACTCTCCAAAATCCAGCAGATGAACTAACCTCAGCATAAATTTGTGCTAACTTCAGCTGATATCTGAATGTTCATAGATTATAAATGGAAAGTTGGAAGGGGTCTAGTCTAAGTTTCTCATTTTATATACAAAGAAGCAGGACTAAGGAAGAGGGCCAGCACCTAGATATTGGGCATTGGGGAATTTAAATGGCTTTTCCCAAACCTCACATATAATAAAAACAAAGCTATGACATGAAAATAGGTTCTCCTGACTTCAAATACAATACCCTTTCCAGCTAAACAATGTTATTTCCAGTTCAGAAACCCTTTCTGTCTAGATTTTTTTTTCTATTACTCCACCTGTCTTTCCCTTTCTTCCTGTCTTGGGAAATAGTATGTTTTCTTTCTTCTCCTTATACATCTTACAAGGCATTGCTCTATCAATTATCTACCCCCTGAAATCTTCAACCTTTTCTATTCCTCTGGTTTCTTGAACTCTACATAAAAGATACTCCAGCCTTCTCATCCTAAAAATCAAACTCTAAGAAACTCAAATCATCCTTCTAATTCTGCAATCATCCTTCCTCTAATTCATTATAAAGCTTCTTATGAAAGAACTCTCCAGAATCATTTTTGTCTACATTGGAAATACTGAATCCATCCTTTTGAAGGTCACCATTTCCTAACAATTAATAAAATGGTTCTGTTTTTCCTCCCTCTGCTGCAATTGCTGTGAACAGCACTCTCTTCCTAAAAATCTATTCTAATCTATCATATACAATGCTGTTAAAAATAATTTTTCTAATAGTATTCTGATGACCTTCTGAGGGAAAGACAGAAGGCAGGAAATAAAACCTACCACCATTATCTTAACTAATATTACCTTGTTAGCATGGACCCTATAAGAGATAGCCCAGAATCCTGAAAACCCAAGGGACAAAGGAATAACAGTGCCTCCAAAGACAGAAAAGGGGTCAACCTTCCTTATCACCACTAGCAACAACTGCTGATTTTCTATGTAATCCAAATGCCACCAAAAGGCAAATAAGTACAAGAGCCCACACAGTGGCAGTATGCCTCCCCACCTCCACCCCAATGATCTTACTTCCAGCCTACCCTTCACATTCATCATTGTAAACCTTAAAATTTCTTAGACTTATAAATGTTGGAAATTTCACCATTGGGAAATTTCATACTTGAAAAATTTCCTACTGATAGTCTATTGGAATGTGAACCCCCCTTGCCATGGGAGGGTCCTCCTCCTCCCTACTTAAGATTACTTTAGGACAGAAACCTTTTGCTGAACAATGGAAAGGGCTTTGACCTATGCTTAAGCATAGAACAGGAAGTTCTTTGAGTCATGATTGATTTTAGAATTGATACAATAGAGATACTTGGAATGACAGAACCAGGTCTTGGAACTTACAATCTCCATCCTACTCAGTCCTAACAGGATTTAGGAAGGGCTGCAGCATAGATCAAAATTTAATTATTTGAGAATATGACCTTCAACAGACATGTGCAAAGGGGCAGACCTCTGGGCGGTCCTGGGTTAAGCTAGAGCCACCATTGGCACAGGGAAGACATGGACAGTGATTGGTAGATGTGAGAACTGAGGGGAGGGAACTGAGATGTTTTTCTTAAAGATAGCGGGGTCTGAGGACTGGAGGAGGTTGGAGAGGTTTTGCTCTGAGAGGTTGCGCTCTGAGAAGCTTGCTCTGAAGGAAGCTGGAGGTGGAGGCCCCTGAGACTGTTTCTCCATTTTGGTCACGTGAGTGATAGGGACTGATCTCTTTTCTTTGCCTCAGCTATCTAAGGGCTTGGGCCTTTTGGCCCAGCCTAAACAGAGGGGGTATTTAAGCCCTGTTCCCTTCTCTCCCCTTTCTCTCTCTCTCTCTCTCTCTCTCTCTCTCTCTCTCTCTCTCTCTCTCTCTCTCTCTCTCTCTCTCTCTCTCTCTCTCTCTCTCTCTCTCTCTCTCTCTCATACCTTTCTTCCTCTTGTTTGTAATTAAAAACTCCATAAAAGGTTGACTGCTGACTTGAGTTTCATTTAGGAATTACATAGCTGAATTCCTTGGCGACTTTAAATTAATATTTATCAGTCTTTTAAAGTGATTTCCTTGTCACATCATCCAAGGAAGCAAATCCTGTGAAGAAAGGCCTAGCCATCCCCACCAACTGCTGAGCAAGTAACATTCACTGGGAATGCAGGCAAGCCAGCCTAGCTGAAACACACACCAGATAAATTAAACTTGTCACCACTTTGACACTACGTCCTCTTCAGATACTGACAGGGACAGCTCATGACTCTGAACCCAGACTTGGGAATGGCAATGCTTCTAGCCCAATGCCTATAGCCATCATCCTGTGAACCAATCCCTGTGGAGATGTAGCCTGGTGATTCCCTTTATGGGTGTTAATAGTCACAGCTAAACTGAGGAAACAAAGTTCTTTCCAGTAAAGTCCTTGGTCCTTTTAAATGGTTCAACATAAGAAACTTATTATTTCCTCAGTGGAAATAAGGATCAAGGGGTATCACCATCTGCTTTGTCTCTGCACACTAAGGTTATAGAACTGCTTCATTTGACTTGCAGCTTAAACTTTTCTCAGGTGTACTTTCTCCCCTTAGAACTGAGCTCCTCGAGGGCAAGGACTGCTTTACTTTTCTTTGTATCTCTAGCACTTAGCACAGTCCTTTATATACAGTCCACACTTAATAGAGGTTTTATGCCTTCTTTTGCTCAGTGGCTGAAAAAGTTTTAACTTGTTAAATAATATTTACACTCTTCCGCTTGACATTCAAGATTCCCCATGATCTGATCTCAATTTACCTTCTAAATTTTATTACATTGTGATCTAAGTAAGTTATATTTACCTGAAATGTTTTCCAATGTTGGAGTTTGTTTTGTTGGACTATGCATTCTAGTGACGAGGCTTTTATATCTGTTGTTTCAGATGTTGGGAGTGTAATGATGGGGAGTAGGAAAGACTGGGGGAAGGAGAATGGCAGTTTGTGTGGGACAGTTTATAAATGCATGTAAAAATAAACAAATGCATTTGGAAAGATTAAGAATCTATGAATATGCCTAGTATCTCCCTCTGCCTTTACCTAAGCTATTGTTAGCTTTACTTGCAATGCTCTTTCCTTGCCCCTGCATCCTCTTCTTTATATTGATCTACAAATCCTTTTAGATCTGGTTCTCATGACATCTCTTTTAGGAAGCCTTCTTTGAGGGCTTTCCCTCCTACTTATTTGTAGTCTTCATGTCTCTCATTACTATGGATAAGTGGACATTGGATACAAAGATGCTGCTAGAAGTTTCACTAGTAAGGCTGTCTTCTGGTTTAAAGTCCTAAAATTTGTGAAGCATATTAAATAACTAAAATATATAAAGTAGGCTTTATAAGAAGCACATGTAAAACAAGTGAAATGAATTTACCTGAGGGGATAGTAATGGAGGAGGCACTTGAGCACGGAGATGAGGCTGAGATGAACTGAGAGGTTGTGCTGGAGGCTGCTGCATGCCCCGGGGTTGTGCTGCTGTGTTACCAACACCAAACATACTGGGATTGCCATTCTATAAAGAGAAGTTGGAATTCTTTAGCGAGAAACACTCCATTGCTTACCACAGGGAGACACTATGACACTACTGATTTTAACACAAAAGCTCCAGATCAGTGAACTCAGTGGCTAAGTTATTTCATTGAATACACCTAAAATATATACATATAGGCACTCACCTGTCTAACAGAATTCAAGTTTTGCATACCCAGCCCTGCTATGGAGCCAAGGGCTTGGTTAGGTAGTGCACTATTTGAAGGGGGAAGCTTCATGTTTTGATTGGACATAAACTGCATGTTTTGGGACTCGTCTGCTACAATGCCATCCTGATTGGACAGACAGAAAGATGTGCAACACCAGCCAAGCAAGCAAGTAGGAGTGAGAAATCATTGCCAGGAACAGAAGAGAAGTCACATGAAATTCCAGCATCAACAGGAAACAAGTAGAAAACAGAAGACATCAGATTAGTGTTACTTCTAGGGCAAGCAAAAACAAAAATATTTTCTATGGATTAATAGGAAGGCATATATTTAATTTCTATTATAAGCAAATGCATTAAAAGGGACAATGAAGTATGGCTGTTTTCATGGGAATGATAAATCCTGGCATCAGACTTACAGAGTTTTACATGTAATGTTAATATGACAATGTGCCTTAGGTTAGGTCAATTTATTTAAAAAAGAAAAACAATTGCTTACCTTATCAAAGTAAGGACTGCGATCCATGGAAGACTCTTTGGAAATCTGAGGACGAGAACCAGGGCCTTTTCCTACTACTCGATTGTAATCGCCAATATTTAGGCTATGCTTATCAATCTCCATTCGTTTGTCCTGTAACATTCCTAGCAGATGAGGAAGAGGATACTCTGAAGTTTGATTGCAATGGTCAAAATAATGGTTAATTTCACATAAAGCTAGCAGAAATCTAGTTTTCAAACCAAAATAACTTTTGTCTTAAGGAGGACATTAAAAAATTAAGCCTTTTCACTGATCTATGACTTATATGATCTAGCTTGGCTCCAAACTAGAAATGACTTCAAATGTCAACAAGTTCCTGAAGAGGAAGCTGAGGCTTTGAGGAGTAATGTCATTTGCCCAAGGCCACCCAGCTGATGAGTGTCAAGGGTGACTAGAACCTGGGAATTCTGACCTCTAGCTGCAGGATTTTCTACTACAATACTTTCACTGTGAGTCCACATACTTTGCAATTATGTTTTGGAAAGTCTTAACTAGTTTGATTGGAGGACTCCTGAGTTCACTTATCAAGCTCATATTGTCTAATTTAAAAAAGAATTAAAAAAATATTCTTAAAAAGATACAACTGTAAAATGGTCACTATTTCACTATGAAGTTCTGTGTGAGACATAATGCTACTTTCATGGAGCTTACAGTCTAAAAGCAAGAAACACATAAAAATTTTAATGCAGAATAACACACAGGTATACAAAGAAATCACACACACACAAAAGACCAAGGTGAGAGGTCATTATTTATCATGGATATCCAGTTGAGTTTTATGTTTTTAAAGTGCACATGAGTTTGATTTTAGAAGAATGAGAGGAATTAAATAGAAAGAGAAGAGGGAAGATATTGGAATAAAGAGTAAAAGTGAAGGTATAGAGGCAGTAACATGGAAGGCATATTCTAAGGATAGTAGTTATTTTATTGAAGCATAGGGGAAGAGAAAAGTAATGTGAGAAGATTGTATCAGATTATGGAGGGATATGAATATCAGTCAAAGAATATGAATGTAATTCATTAGATAATAGAAAACTAATATAATTCTTGAGCAGGAGTGATATTCTCAGACTCTCATTATACTATGAAGATGACTATAGTATCTCAGAGGCAATGTCAGCAAAACAGGACTTCTGGCATTTTAACTGTCAATGCACAATTGTCACCTCAACCATTACAGTTAGTTCTGCTGCTCTATTTTTTTAACCTCTTATTTATTCTATGTTATAAGAGGGCTCTCTGGGAGGAGGGATACACTGGGAAATGCATGTAATATAAAAACAAATGATATAAGATTAAAAAAAAAGAAATCTGAATGTTATTGACATTTCCCCACTTAAAACATTGACATTTTTTAACATCTGAAAAATCCCTTCTAGGAGAACAGACACAATGCCTTTATATGTTAAAACATTTCTTCACACATGAATACGTGGTTTTTGCAATGTTATAGGAGGTTACAGACAAGAATCATTATGAGAGTGTAGCTAGACTGTATTCTGTACCAGTCATAGGAATGCCCACATTAATGAGATCACAGATATAATTACTAAGTATTCCATATGCCCAGACATTTGGAGGAACATAAATGCATTGTTAATGTATTTTGCTCTCAAAATCCTTAGGTGCTTCATTTGGGAAATGCTACTGTCATGAAGTGGGAACCATGAAAAAGAGTTTGTGAAAGGAGTCAAACAGAGCTGTGCTTTAGGAAATGAACATTTAAGATGGATTTGTAGTTTTAGCATCAACAACTATTTTAATACTGATAGGGAGTAGCAGCATAATAAATAATTTATTAATTGACTGATTTGATATATTGGTTTCAACTCTGAAGAGACTGGGAAGATGGTACTGCTAAGGATAATGAGCAAATTAGGGATAGATGACAAGAAGTTTGGTTATGAACATTTAGGATGTGAGATGCCAGTTAAATATTCACAAGGGGTTTGGAAATGTTGGACTTTAAAGAGAGACTGGTGTTAGAAACTACTTATAAAGAGGTGATGACTTAAGCAAATTGGCTGGCAAATGAACATTCCAATTATCTTGAGGGAAGCATTACTTTCAAACCAGAATCTTTTGATTTCTTTTTAAGAACTTTACAGATATTTCATTAGCTATAAAACTATTTAATTTTTTCCCCCTCTTACCTCCAGATAGGTCCATCTTATTGCTCTGTAGAGTTTCTTCTGGTGATTCTCTCTAAAGTGATAAAAAGTATTAGTAGGTTTCAAGTTAATAAATAAAATCTTAACATTAAGAGTTTTTGCTTTATTTTATTATCATGTCATCTAGCCCATTTTTTCATTCTGCAAAGAAAATAATAGTATTTCTAAGAAAAACAGGAATTTGATTGATCTAGCTTTTGCATTACAGGTTGGAGAGCAACATCAGTTGCTATGAAAATTCTGTAAGATTGGAAAGGCACATTTATTCAACTGTTAAGCACTATGCTAGAGATTTGAGGGAATGTCAAAATTATATAATATTTTACTTATCACCATTTAACAAACTGTTATTAAAAATTCATGCATACCGAAAAACTCAAATTTGAGAATTGCTTAACGAATGGATTTATCCAGGTTTCATCTTGTTTATTTCCACCTTTCATTGTTCCCTATAAAAAGAAAAAGCAGAGTAATATATGAAAAAAAGTGCTTAGTATGTGTGAATATACATTTATAAAACCACTATACTAAGTTCTAGGGATACAAATAGAAAAAAAAAGTGAGGGAGTCCTTTTCTTCAAGGAGCTAACATTCTAGTGGTTCTATTGTTTAAGGAAAACATGGATAAACTAATTTTAAGCTACAACTCTAATTTTAATAACATCTAACATTTACATGGCATATCAAAGTCTATAAAGTGTTTTATGTACATTCTGTTATACAACTCTGTGAGACAGATACCATAGGTATATTACCCCCTTTTAAAAACAAGCAAAAAACCTCACATGTAGGTTTAAGTACCATGCTCATAGCTGTTGTACAAGTAAATGAGGCAGAATTTGAAATCTTTTAAATTCTAAGTCTATATGTTATATACATAAACTCTCTCCTAACACTCATTTTCTGAAATATTAATCTTTCTGCTCTCTCTAAACCTTTTTAGCAGAGTGAAATGTGAAATGTAAAAAACAAGAAAAAAACTTCACCAGTTAATTTAAAATTGATTCCCTCATCCTGGTATAAGAGTGTCACTCTATAAAATGTTTTACATACATTATTTACTGTGATCTTCATAATTCTGTAAGTTAAACAGTACAAGTGTCCTTGTTTTAATAATGAGGTAACTAAAGCTGTTACATGCTTAGAAAAGGGAGGGCTAGGACTTTTACTCAGCTCTTCTGTATCTAACACCAGTATTCATCCCACACATTTAATTTTAATTGTTTGCTGAATAGTAAATAATTTGAAGTAGAATACAAATGAACCAACTGCCTAGAATAACCCACAAGTTTTTTTTTTTTTTTAACTCTTACCTTCCGTCTTGGAGTCAATACTGTGTATTGGCTCCAAGGCAGAAGAGTGGTAAGGGCTAGGCAATGGGGGTCAAGTGACTTGCCCAGGGTCACACAGCTGGGAAGTGTCTGAGGCCAGATTTGAACCTAGGACCTCCAGTCTCTAGGCCTGACTCTCAATCCACTGAGCCACCCAGCTTCCCCCAACCCACAAGTTTTTAAAAAAGAAAATGAATCCTTAATAACAAAATACTAACTATAACTGTTAACATAATGGCCAAATATAATAACTTTTGGATAAATACTTTTGGACTTAAAATTGTATTACCCTGTCCCCCTTGAAATATTCACCTTTGAGGACATTTTCTTTATATATGGTGGCCAGTTTAAAGATGGGTTAACTTCTTGGGATGAATTACTATTCCACATTCCAATTTCTACATCCTCTTCCTCCTCCCAGGCAGTGGGTCGATTTCCAGTCAATGGCATATCATCTCCACACCAACCATCTTGCATAGATTTGGGCCCTATTTGTAAATTTGATTTAGATAGAACAGAAGCAGTTTTCAATGATGGACACTTTTATAACCATGGCTAATACTTTCTAGGAGAAAAGCATACCTAAATTGTGATACAATTTTATATCTAATTTTCAGAGCTTGAATATATCATTTTCTACTATTTTAAAAGTATGACAAATGTAAACTTTTTTTCCATAAGGATTTCTTTGATGCTTCCCTATTTTAAAGGTTATAGAAAAACAGAATATTTTAACTTCAGTGTTGGTATCCACTGATGGTTTGCACATTTATTTGGCTAAATTCCTGATCTGTGAGGTTGCTAGTATAGATAGAATTTCCTTTGTTAACATGACAGTTTGGGACAGTAAATATGATTAAAACTAATTATTTTGGTGTCTTTCTGAACTTAAACAGGCAAGTTCTTACACAATAACCACGTCCATCCTGAAAACAGTTCCTGCTTAGACAGATCTATAAAGGTAGTGTTACAGTGCCAAATAACCTTTGGGAACCTAGGGTTACCTCCATATCACAGTAAGGTTAGAGGAGGACTTCAGTGGACCTTATTTCTGTATCTAGGCCAGACAATTATGAGGTTATTTTCCAAATGGAAATTTGGCTCCATCCCTGCATTAGACTTGAACTTTTGGAATTCTTTAATAATCAATATATTCCAGATACTCCCCTGAAATCTATTTTGGTCTAGAAATGTGTCTCTAAATCTGTGCTATAAGGAGTCAATGCTTTGAATATTAAGAGTTGAGGAAAAATTCATCCTGTGGACACTGGACTTGTCTTTAATAAGTCAGTTGCTACTTTTGTTACTCAGATGTGATCATTACATTATCATGCAAATTATTAATAGTAAAAAATTTAAGAAACAATAATTAACCATGAAGTTATAGATAAGTAGGCTTCAATTTAAATATCTAACCATGTCAAATTTAAAAACCCATCAGTTATCATAAACATTATCAGGAAATTAGATTTCAAATAAACATAGCCCATTTGGGGAGTTTCAAAAAAGTCTTCTTAGAGTTACCATTTTGAACTCTTTAACACTGTTGAAACAGAAGCTATCTGAAACATACCAGGTTTGCTCGAAGTCTGTGGACCAACAGAAGTGGTACCCCATGTGGAGGAGCTAGATGAAGCAGTAATGGGTTCCCCCCAGTTAGTACCAGTGTCCATGGGTTTACCCCATGCTGAAGTTCCATTATCTACAGTTGTGGCTGGAGTAGAAGGTTCTCCCCATGGTTCTCCCCAACCTTAAAAAATTATTAAAGTCATTAGTTCCTTAGAAAAGTTCAACAAAATACTTTGTAGAAATTGATTAGCATATTTAAATTGCTTATTGTCCCCTTTATACCCAATGACATAAACTAAGAATACACTGAATCAACACAAGAAAAAAATATTCGTTTTTTTTTTATGTTAAAGATGTAATACACAGAAAGTTGAAAGATAAGATAAAGAATTGGATTTAAGTGGTTTGTAAAAATTGAATTCTAGATGGTTCTCTTGGAGTGGAAAGGGAGGAATGAAAAGTTAGACAAAGCAATAATAAAAAATATCAATAAACATCATCAAAAATAGAATCTTTAGTAGTATGTAACTATTTCTTATCAAAAATTTATTTCTGGGGCAGCTAATTGGCTCTGTGGATTGAGAGTGAGGCTTAGAGATAATAGGTCCTAGATTCAAATCTCATCTCTGACATTTCCTAGCTGTGTGACCATGGGCAAGTCACTTAATCTCCATTGCCTAGCCCTTACTGCTGCTCTTCTGCCTTGGAGAATACACAGTATTCTAAGATGGAAGGTAAAGGTTTAAAAAAATTCATTTCTTTAAAAGCCTGATGGAGTGATTGATATAGGAAGAAAGCTTACTGAAATCTTATAATATGGAGAATGAAATCAGTAAATAAAAGGTCACAGGTAAATGGAATGATGGTTCACAGCTCCTCTGGAGACAAAAAGAAGTTACCACAGGCTCTTTAATATAGTGTCACTAGGAAACAAAAATAGATTTTTGTGTAATGCTATGTCTTCTCAGATTGCAGTGCTCCTGATAAGCATCTGCAAGACCACAATGAAAGTAAGTGTGACTTATGCATTAATACTTGATTGGAAGATGGGGAAGCAGATAAATCTGAAAAGGAATTCAAGAAGACTATTCAAAATAAAATCACAAAAATTGAAACTAATTTTACTTGAACAAGAAATAACTTGGTTATTTATGGGAGAATCATTTCTGAATCAGCCATCAGTATTGTCCGATCATAGCCTAGGGCTTCTAGAAGCTCTTCTAGAAGCTTGAGATGCTTCTGTTGCAGATTATATTTGGCTAACTACAATAAGCAGAGGATTCCAGAGCCTCCAAAATTAAGATATATAATCTGTCAAGGGTTTGGACTAACTAGTTACACATGAAAAACTAAGTTCATAAAATGCCTATTTTGCAAAATGGCTTTTTCTCGATCTTTATCCTTCTTGACCTCTGCATTGATATGATCACTCTCTTCTTGATACCGGATACATATGCAGAGGGATTGTCAACCCACAGATCAAAACTATTAGTACATATCTTGTGTAAATACTAAGGATGGGCAATGAATTAATCTTAGAATTGAACAACAGAAGGATGGGGGTAGGGCTAGATTGACTTTTAGAAGCTGTACAGGACCTTTAGTGACCCTATGTTTTAGAGTGCTGGTTCTAGAGTCAAAAAGATCTGAGTTCAAACTCTGCCTCAGACACCTTTTAGCTGTATGTAAGACAGTTGCAAAATGGCGATAACATAGCACTTTCCTCCCAGGGATGCTGTGAGAATTGAATGAAATCATATTTGTGAGGTGCTTTGCAAACCTTATAGTATTTTATAAATGTGAGTTATTGCCAATATTATTACCTCTTGAAACAAAAGCCAATTTTAAAAAGAATATTGTTATACTATAACTTTAAGTCAAGGAAAACTCCCAGTTCCCAAACAAGTTGAGAAGCACCTGAAAGACAACAAAAGGAGCACATAGTAGATGCAGTAAATATCACCACATTACCTGAGATTTTTTTTTTTGGCTCGGGATGGAGGGGGTAGAACATGTAAAGAATATTATATTATAAGGATGATAATGAAGTTTATCTCCTATTTCTTGGCAGGACAAATATGATGGAATAGAGATGCAGAATGAGATATAGATTTTGAGATATGGTCATTGTGAATTTGTTTGTCATGCCATTTTGTACTACTGACACTTCTCTTGCTACTGATTATTTCTATCATGTGCTTCCTCTGCTCTTATTAATGAGCCACAATAATAATAATAATGATTTAACATCTATATAGCACTTACTTTGTGCCAGGTACTACACTAAATGCTTAAAAATACCATCTCATTTAACAATATAGAAATGTGTTTTGCATGATAATACATATATAATCCAGATCAAATTACCTGCTAGCACCAGTAGGGGAAAGGGAAGGGAGGAAGAAAAGTTGGATCATATAATTTAGGGAAACTTGTGTGGGAATTTGTTATTATATATAATTAGGAAAAAAAATTAAGTTAGCCTAAGCCTGAGAGGATCCATTAACATGCAAAACAACTCATACTATCTCATTTGATCCTCACAATCATCCTGGGAGGTCTTTTTATCCCAATTTTACAGCTAAGGATATTGAGGCAAACAGGTTAAGTGCAGCCAGCTTGGTCAAATCACATCTGGAATACTGGTTTCAGTTCTAAGTATAACATTTTGTTAAGGATATTGATAATTTGTAGAGCATGAAGAAAGAACACACAAGAAATAGAGCCTTGAGACAATGCCATATGAGAAATGGCTCAGACAGGTAAACACCAGCTGTTAAAAAAGCCCTCTATAGCTCTCACCTTCCCTGGGATCATGTGGGCAAATATTTTGATATTAAATTTCTACCTTGGAATTCCAACTGGACTAGAGTTTAAAAAAAAAAAGTCTTTTATATTGCAAGGTAAAGGAACAACTTCAGCAAATATCTGAAAAAAACTTATTTCATAATTTTGCTTTTTAAAAATATTACTCTGTAAAACTAGAACTTACCAGAACAACTACCGCTTTCCTTGTTTGACATGGCACTTGAAGATGGTAGCGGCTGATGTACCTGTGCTTGCTGGTCTGAACGGCTGCCACCATTTGGGACATTTTTATTCCACATATTCACATTTTTGTAGTTATATTTGCTTGGATCTCCCCAAGCTGAAGTTCCATCATCAATTTCCATTTTGCGGCGTATTGATTCTGGGGATGGCTCCTCCCATCCAGTAGGTTCTTCTTCTTTTGTGGAAGCTGGTATTGGTCCACCTAGCCAACCTGTACCAGGTGGTTTATTTGTGGAAGGTGGTGCTCCCCAAGATCCACCAATATCTTGTTTGTTCCAGTCTGGGGAGTTGATTGGCTTTGAAGAATCCCCCCAACCTGATGGCTGATTAGATTTTGGAGGTTCTCCCCATCCTTGGGTTTGACTAGATTTTGAAGGTTCATCCCAGCTAGATGAATTATTTGGATTCATATTGTTATTTCCCCAGGTAAAAGAATTTGATTTACCAGGCTCATTCCAACCAGATACTGACCTGTCACTGTCACTACCTCCAGAGCTAGATTTCTTAGTCTCACCCCAATGGTTGCTTCTGGAAGTTTCTCCCCAGTTGTCATTGGCAGAAACTGACCAGCCTTGGTTTGATTTTTGTCCATCTCCCCACCCTTGTTTAATTTTTTGTGCATCATTCCATGTAGACTTTTCCTCTTTGCCATTTCCCCACAACTGATTGCTCTTGACCATTACTGTAGCAGCAGAATCATCTTCCCATCCCCCTTGGCTGCTTGAGCCTTTAGAATCTCCCCACCTTGTAGCAGGCTTTGGATCTCCCCATCCAGATACAGATGAGGTATCATTACTATTAGTCTTATCAACACAACCCCCTGAGTTAGAAGTTTGTGTCAAAGAGCGTCCCCAGGCCTCTGTCCCATTGTCAGTCTTTCTTTCACCTCTAGGTGATGTTTCAGTATCCCAGGCAGTATTCTGTTTGATTGGAGTCTCTCCCCAACCTTTGTTGGAGAGAACACGTGGATCTAAGTCAGATCTGTTTACTATGCTTTGGAGTAATGCATGCTGGTCAACTTTTCTTCTCTCTCTACTCTGCCCTTCCCCAACCACTCTTTCCTCACGGCATCCAGTGCTTTCTGTACTACCTTCACTTTCCCCAGTACCTGTTGTTTTGGCCCAAATGGTGTTCTGCTCATTTGTTTGAGATGGAGCAGAACTCTGATCATCTTCCTCAGTAGGTTTCCATCCATTTGTAAACTTCCTACTATTTCCATTTATACTTTCATTGGAATGCTGATTGCTAGGCAGCTTATTCCATTCCCCATTGGATACATTAGTGCCAGTGTTTTGTGCAGGGCTTCCCCATCCTCTTCGATTTCCTCCAGAATTCACACCATTTCCACTTCCCCATGGTACATTCTGGGAATTCACCATCTCCGACTCCCATAAACTTCCTCCTTTATTCCCATTCATTTGAAAGTTAGTGCCAACAGACCCATTTATGCCAGACTGCATTAGAGTTGCATTCACAGTGTCACCATTTGCTTGGTCATTAGGGCCTGAACATTTCTCTCCGGAATAATTAGAACCATAGGCACTCCATGTAGTACCATAAGAGCCACTGTTTTTGGACTCACCATTGCTAAGATGGGAAATGGAAGTGCCATTTGTAACCGAAGAGGCCTGTATCTGAGAATGATTCCTTGTGCTCACACGCCAGGCCCCATGTCCTGTATTATTAGGCAGTTCATCCATTTGCACTGAACCAACAGCGTTTGGTAAACTAGAGGTCATAAAGTTAGTAGTGTTATTTGGTCCATTCATTTCAGTGTTAAGGTTCTGAGGTTGTCCACTGAATGAAACCTTCCTTGTACCATTTACTTCAGATTCACAATTTTCCTGAAGGCTTCCCCAGGAATCATGGGTGGAACCACCCATTTTAGAGTTAATACTCTGATTGTTAGGCATCTGGCCTATGGTACTGCACTGAATATTTGTGCCAGAATTACCACTCCCTACAGGCCCTTTTAGGGCATGTCCATTGTTCTCTAATACAGGCCAGGCACCATGGTTGCTATTTGAATTCAAAGTGCTTGGATTTAACCCTCCATTTGATGAAGAACTTACGGTGCCCCAAGCATTCATTCTATTGTTGCTACTTTCAGATTTGCTGTCAGGAGCATCCACAGAAACTTGACATGTGCTTATTATGGTTCCATGGGATAGACTCCATGGTCCATTATTACTTCCATTGCCCACATTATTGCTGTTGCTACCCACCACAAATTTGTTTTGAGAACTGTGTCCAATGCCATTTCGAATTCCATCATTTTCACCACTTGTACTCCCTGAAGCCATTATCAAAAGGTTCTTCTCTGACCCAGAGCTAGAGGCAGAGTCAGTGTCCATACATTCTGAAGTCAACTCTGGGTCACTGTCAGTGATAGAAGGCCATGCTTCTTTGTCAGAGCCTTCTATAATAACTTTGTCCCAGTTTGTGCTGGAGTCACTATTAGAAGACACTGGTCCCCAGTGAGAATTTTCATAATGGGATCCTAGATTACTATGGTTCAAATCTAGAAGAAAGAAAAAGCAAACAATTATGAAATATTTGAAGTTTTAAAAGACAACTTATTCTACATAAACCTGGGTCCTCTGTTCTATTAGGCAAATGAGTAGTACCTGGTAATGTATTGCCATCTGGCAGCAGTAAAATGTGAGAAACTGGTAGAAGATAAAACCAACCACCTTTCATTCTCTTCTTTTTTATTAAGACTGGCTTTGCAGTTGAAAGAAAATTTGGTTCCATACACCTGGAATCTTATTTCTACACATCTCTTCTTTTTAACATCATCCTATTCATCCTTTTAAGTCTCAGATCAAATGTTATTTTTCTTTCAAGAGGATTATTTTCTTCTAATAGTGACTCTAGAACTCCTACTAAGGTCAACCTACTCTCTCAAAAGGAGAACTTTTAAGCAAAAACTAAATGACAATTGGTTGGGTTGTCTTTTTAAAGGGATTTTTTTATTTAGATATAGATACTAGATTGAACCAGACACTAGATTGTCCTTTCAAAATCAGGCTCTGTGACATCATTGTTCATCTGATTCCTTTAAGTTGTAAAGATCTCGAGCTCAGTTCCCATCTGTAAAACAGGGACAACAAAATCTGTAATACTTCCTATCTAAAAAGCTGTTATAAGTTCAAAAGAGACAATAATAGAAATGTAAAGTGCTTTGAATACTTTAAAGTATGACATAAATGTCAGCTATTATTTTCTAACTACTGTGAATTCATGTTATTCTCACTAAGCACCTAAAGCAGCAGTAGTAGAAAGGGCACTGGTCTTAAGATCTCAGGAGGGGCCAGCTAGGTAGCTCAGCAGACTTAGTGACAAAACTAGAGATGGGAGATCTTGAGTTTAAATCTGATCCCAGATTCTTCCTAGCTGTGTGTGGCTGTGGGCAAATCACTTAACCCCCACCGTCTAGCTCTTACCATTTTTCTGCCTCGGAACTAATACACAGTATTCATTCTAAGCCAGAAAGTATGGACTAAAAAAAAATCTCAGGAGAGACTTAGGTTCAAATATTAATTATAATATTTATTAGCTGTGACTCTAGACAAGTGAACTGACCTTGGAGACTCAATCTGCTCATATGTAAAATGGGGATATTATTTATGTTACCTACATTACATGGCTGATATAATGAAAAACCATTTGTAAAACTCAAAGCTCTACAGAAATGAATTGCTATTAGTACCATATGTCAGTAACTATATTTTGATTAGCTATTAAATGAATAATTTACTAGTATTAATAAAATATATAAGTGCTCACTGATAAATCATCAAAATCAGCAGCAGTCTCCCAAACTATCTTCCTCTTACTGAAGTTTTCTTTTTAGATTCTGATGCCAGAAAAAACAATCTATACACATCACTGTCCAGCTTAAGAACCAAAATAGGCTTCTCATTGCTTATTATCTATTTCAACCCTTCATAATGTGGCTCCATTATATCAGTTTAGTATCATCTGTAATCCTAAGCCAATATACTATTCTAGATAAGTGGGTTTCTTTATTTCTTTCAAAAATCAAAACTTGACATAGCTTCCATAACTTGCTTATGTTGTTTTCCACTCCAGTAATGCATCCTACCCTTAATTCATATTCTAACAAAACTATCAAGGTCATGCTTCCTGAAGAATTCTTTGAAAATTCTAGCCCACAATACTTTTTCCTTTATTAACTCCTTTTTGTACTTATCAGTATATATTAACACAGTTATACACTTTTTTGTTTTCAATCTATATTTTACAATATACTAATAATATACACACACACACTCACACTTCATGAAATATTTTAATATCGTGTCTTCTTTATCCTCTCACCTCTCATTAGACTGTGAGTAGGAAAATCTCATGCTTCTTTTGTACCCCATAGCCCACAGTGCTAGGAATGCCGCAAATCAAAATCAACTGTTGGTTGCTTGATTCATAGGACCATGGTTTGAGTTCAGAAGGATAGAGTGGTTTTATGGGGAGACATTTTTTTTTATAAGTGGAGAATCTATAGAAGTTGAGTTCTAGTTTTGGGGAATGTATATTTAAGTAAAAGTTATATGCATGACCAATAAGACTCTATGATTGCAACTTCTAGTCATTTGCTAGGACCCTATATCAAAATCCCTTACTCCCTAGAACAGAATTTCTAGGGGTCAAATTTTGCCCCAAATCTTAATTGACCTCATTAAAACCAAGTTGTAAGAAGATACTGAGACAATTTAGAATGCAACATCTAATTAAGGGAAGCTTAAGGAACAAGCCTAAATAGTGTGCTGGCCAGAATAGCCAAGAATGATGGGAAACTCTGGGACTCTCCATCTTCAATTGCCTCTCTACTCCAATTCCTCTACACTGCAACTGTGGAGATAATCTTATGCAGAAAAGAAAGCATTTCCTATGATAACCACTTTTTCTTGGCAAGGTAGTGGCAAGAAGATTTTAAGAGGGGCAGAGAACAGCAAGTTCTTCAGAATAAATAGATTTAGTTTCATTCAACAGTGACAATTAGATTTACCTACAAAGCAGTCTTCCATTCCTATTAGCTTGGAGCTACCAAAATTGCAGTGTCTATGTGAGAATTCAGGAATAAATGGGCCTAAATAGGAAGATATGAAGTTATCTCTTGCCTGAGGAAGAATTTCTCTCTGAATCACTACTCCCTTTTATCCTAAAGTGGCATTTCTACTCGGTTACTCTTAGAAGATGAAAAAAAAATCCAATATAAATTTATCTATGATATTCTAATATCATAAACATACTGTTTTCCATGAAAGCTAAAAATATTGGAAAGTAACTTTAGTGTTGTATTAAATTTAAGTTCTTTTAATCACAAAATCTAAAGTCTTCCCTGGTAACACTCTTAATATTTGCTTTATTATACATCTAAAACGGACATCAAGAATAGGGTTAAGTAATTAACCCAAAATTCATATAATGACTAAATAACAAAAATATAACTTGCTATTAATGATGATAGAAATAACCATATAATGTTAAACAGTAACAAAGGTTAAAGTTTTACCTACACAAGAGTGAAAAAAAAAAACTTTATGAATCTTAAAATAAGAAATGTTTACTGGTGGAGTTGTGAATTAATTTAGTCATTCTGGAAGGAAATTTGGAATTATGCCAAAGGGCTTTAAAAGACTGCCTGGTCTTTGATCCAGCAATACCAGTGCTGAGTTTGTACACCGAAGAGATAATAGGGAAAAACATATGTACAATAATATTCATAGCCACACTCTTTGTGATGGCAAAAAATTGGAAAATGAGAGGATATCCCTTGATCAGGGAATGGTTAAACAAAATGTGGTATATGATGGTGATGGAATACTATTGGGCTGCAAGGATTGATGATCTGGAGGCTTTCCATATGAACTGGGAGAACCTCAATTAGCTGATGCAGAGTGAAAAGAAGAACATTGTACATAGAAAGTAAAACATTGTAGAATAATCCAATGTAATGGACTTTGCTACTAGTAGCAATGCAACTAGCCAGGACACTCCTGAAGGACTTATGTAAAAGAATGTTATCCACATTGAGAGAAAGAACAATGGGAGTAGAAATGCAAAAGCAAAACATATGACATAACTTATCACATGTATATATGGGCACGTGATTTGGGGTTTAGGCTAGCAAAAACGAATAATGTGGAAATAGGTATCAAGTGACAACATTTGTACAACCCAGTGGAATTGCTTGTCAGCCCTGGGAGGGAAAGAAAAGAATCATGTAAACATGGGAAAATATTTAAAAATAAAGTGGGAAAAAAAAAGCATCGGAAGAAATTGAACAATTATCTCAAATAAAAGAAGCATGTGTGGAAAAAAAAAGAAATGCTATTTACAATACAGGCATACTTCTAGAACCATTACTCTTGCTAGTATTTTAAGATGAATAATCATCATTATAATGTAAGAAAGTTTTCATATTCAATTTTGCAATTTGTGAATTTCAAATAACAACTTTGTAAAATACATAGCATCACTCAAGTTAAAAAAGTTACACTTCATTGATGAATATGGTACAGATGATAAACCTGTCTCAAAGCCAGAAAAAACTGAGTTCAATTCTACCTCTGTTATTTACTGGCAGTTACCTTAAGTAAATTCACTTAACTGCTTAGTGCTGGTAAGTGCTGTAGGGAAGGTGCTGCTCTGAATTGGTAGATACTTGATTGAGAATTCTCCAGATCAATTTAAGATTACCTGTTGAATTTCCACTCCTATCAATTTCATTTGGGGAAAAAAACCCATCTTCTTCCTTTACCTACAGATCAAAATCTCCCTTGTGATCAATACCAAGTAAAAAGAAACGACCATGACCACATGTCAACTTGGTCCTATTGTGGGGCACACAGTTTGTACCTTACTTGTCTTTCATTCCCTGTTCTCAGTGACCTTTGTCAATTTTTCAGTTACTCATAGTTGGATTACCAGTCAGTGATCTTTTGATTTACATCGTTATAGTCATTTTGCATATTGTTCTACTGATTTTCCTTATTTTACTGAGTCAGATCTAATAAAACTTCCAGTGGTTCTATGAATTTTCTCATATTCATCATTTTTTACTGTAAAGTAATATTTTTACATTCATAAACCATTGGTTCCCCCCTCCCCTAGCTTTTCTCCAAGATATACATAACATTTATTTTCAACTCGTTTCCATCTCATCACAAAAAGGCTATGAATATTTTGGTAAATATGTTTTTTTCAGTCTCTGACTTCTTTAGGTCATAAGTCCTTTGACTGAAAGGTCTTTTGTTTTGATCCAAATTGACTTGAGATGATTCAACAAATTCATGGAGTTACTCAAGTATATGCCTAGCTTCCCAAATTCCTCCATGTGACTTCCCTTTTTGGGGATATCTTGCCAATTTGCATTATTTGAAATGAAACTAAAGAGCTGTTTTAACTTGTACTTCTTTTTCTTTAGTAACATGGAATACTTTCTGTCCTTTGGAAGAACTATGAGAAGACATGTTCTCTTCACATTCCTTTAGAGAAGTTTGAGGGGTGGGGAGGTACACTGACATTATGTGTAGTAAAATCAACCTATTTTGATATGTCATTTAGTTTTGTAGAATTTCCCCCCCTTACCTTTTTTCCCTTTTATTATACTTTCTTATTAAGGGTCAGGGGAAACAATAGAAAGGGAAATATAAGTACTAAAGTAGCGCCAAATAATTTTGATGGCTATAGTTTTATAATACAGTTTTGGGGAAGGCTGGAAACTCTATTTCAGCAGATAGTCACTATGTATTTGTGCCACCCCAACACCCCCACTAGCACAATGACTGGCACATAGTTGATGCTTAAAAGATGCTAACTGATTGAGGACTGATAATGCTTTGTCTCCTCCCTCCTCCAATATGTTTTCTCATTTTCCTCAGAATTGTAGACTTCCTTCCTTCAGCTTTCCAATGAATTTTTATATTTTACCTGGTTCTACAATATATCCTCAGGTAATATTTTTAAAAATACACTATATTTTTATCATGAACTTACGTCATTGAAAATATTTTTGTGTAAGAAAGTACCAAAAAAAGGTATGAAATGATAAACCTACACCATAGTTTGTTTTTAAAAAACTGTATCCAATTTAACAAGGTATCAATAACATTGACTTTGTTGCCCATGTCCCATTCTGAATTTCCTTTTTGTGTATTTTTAAAAACATGTTTCTTTGACACTTTTCTTTTTGGTATCACTATTATTGGCTCGAAAGGCTTTCTTTGTAACGAAGAAGCATAATAAAAGAAAAATGAATTTGTCTTATATTGGTTCTCTAAGCATGTATGTCTTCTCTTAACCCTTTTGCCAAAGAGTGGGAAGTATGTTTTTCATCATTAGTAGTATGTGGGGTGGTTGGACACTGCATTTTCCAGCATTCCCTAGGTGATATTTAATCTTTAAATAAACTTAGGCAGTACTGTCCTTTCTCTCATATTGGCATGGTCCAACCAAGAGAAATTAGTATTTCTCCATGTATTATTATTGCAATAATATATTACTGATGAAAACAAAGGGAATTATTTTGAATTTATTTGAATCTTGTAGGTGGGTTGAAAGTTCAATTCAGATACTTTGTAAATTCTGTATTTTAAATGAAATTTTGTTAAACCTAAATTTTTACTATATATTTTTGTTTATCGATTTTTATATCCTGTTACCTTACTGAAGTTATGGATCATCTTGATTAATTTCTTATTTTTTGGGGGGGGATTTTAAATATACCATCATGTAATCTGCAAATAAGGATAATTTCCAAAATCTACTTTAATAATATTTATTTTAGTATTGGTTGCTTATCTTATAGCTAATATTTCTAAAACTGTCAATAGTGGGGAGAGAGGGCACCTTTACTTTGACACTATTTATACTGAAAGTACTCCTAGTATTTCTTGGTTGCAAACAATATAATTTGGCTTTTGCTACACCTTTGTTTATAATTTTGGGAGGAGTTAGACCTTTGATTTAACTGGTTTAGGAAGACACTGATGAAGAAACTTCATTTACTTAATTTTAAACAGTATCTCTAGGGTCCTCTAAGTAAATTTATCATATCATCTACCAATACAAATAATTGGGCCCTCATTCCAGCAAGGCAATCCTTTTACTCCCTTCAATCATTTGCCTTACTGACCACAGTGGCTTTTCCACTAATCTCTTCTTAAGCCTTCCACAGTGCTCTCCCTCCCTATCAAATTCTAAAGGCATTCTCGGAGAGTTCCCTCTTTTACCTTTCCCATATTATACCCCTCTGACTTTATTCTTTACTGTCTACTCCTTTACTCTAGTCTTTGATAAAGAAGTGGCCCGTCTCCATGTCAAAACATTTATCTCTACATGTATCCATAACGCCATTTCCTCCCCTTTCCTATAAATTAGCCCATTCTGTCTCTAATCTTTATTCTCTGTTCTCTCTTTCTTTAATTGGCTTTCTTGCTATTTACAAATATGTTCCTCTCTCCTCCTTTCCTAAAACAACCACAACAACAACCCCCACCCCACCCCATCTTAAAACCAAGGCAAAAGAATGTAAGGGTTAGGCAAAGGGAGTTAAGTGACTTGCCCAGGGTCACACACCTAGGAAGTGTGTGAGGCCAGATTTGAACCTTTGGACTCTAAATCTGGCTCTCTATCCACTTTACTAAATAGCTGTTCCATCCTACTACTATTTTTTAAACTACACAATTTGGCTTCTAACCTCTTCATTCAATTGAAACTACATTCTCCAAATTTAGTAATAATTTCTTAATTACCAAACCTAATGATCTTTACTCAGTCTTTGACCTCTGCACCGAGACATTGTTGACTACTGTCTCCTAAATACTTTTTTCTCTCTAGTTATTTGACACTGTTTTCCCTTAATTTTCCTACCTATAGTAGACAGTTTTAAACAGTTATGAATAATGTTGACCCTGGAGTCAGAATACAATTCAAAGTTCAAATCTTGGCCAATATTTATTCCTTTTGTGAACTTGGATATAAAGTCCCTCAATTTTCCTGGGCCTCAGTTTCCTCAAATATTAGAATGAAGGGACTTAAAAATTAGATTATCCTGAACCCTTATTCTTCTCTTACTGCCTACTCTTTTATTCCTTTTTCCCTCAGCCCAATACCTTTCTCCCAATTGTCTCATAATAAAGCTACCTATCCCTTCCACTGTCACCTCTCCTCCTTTGAGGTTCACTCAATCTGTACAACCAAATCAAAATTCTGGAGTCTGTTGTCTACCAATCTGAGTTCAGAACATGGTTCAGTTCTCCTAACTAAATTCTACTCTCATATTAGGCTTCAACATTCACATTGAAACCCCCCAATTCCCTAATCTGCTAGTTACTCAACTTACTCTTTTCTCATGATCTATTTCTTCACCCTACCTCAGTCACAGAGATATCATAGTCTTGATTTTGTCAATACTCACAAATGTACTATCTTCCATATTCATGAACTCTGAAATTCCTTTATCTAATCACAATCTGTTATCATTCCATCTCTCTGCCAAATCCTATTCCTTGTCCTAACTATAACCTCCTATATTTTTTATCCACTATGTTCTTTTCCAGGCCATAACTCCTGCAGAAGAGATACTTGCTTCCATTTCCTATCTTGCCCCCTTAGTGAACCAATTCAACATTAAATTGTCATCTTCTCTTGAGTCCCTTATACCTTTATCTTATAGCTGAACTTGCTCTGCCAAACCTCTTCCTTGAATTATTACATTTCATTCCCTCCTACTCATATGCTACTGAAGATCCATTACAAATCTATGCTATATAATCTAAACTAGGACCTCACTGCAAAAAGGCAATCTCCTTATACCTCCATAATTAATTCATCGCAGGGGATGTTCCAAATGTTTTAATGCCTCCTCAAATTTTCCATCTCTCCCATCCCTACACCCTTTCGGCCCAGAATCTTCCTTCATATTTCACTGAAAAAAAATGTGGCTATTCCCTTAGAGTTCCCTCTTCTCCCCTCCTATTTATCTTCTATCACATAGATATCTTCTGCCATTATCTCCTCCTTTATCACTGTCTCACATGAAGAGAGGGCCCTGTCAAGGCAAATACCCCAGTGTTAAAAAAAAAAAATCCCCTCTTCCATTTTGCCTTCTTCAGAAGACTCCTTTTATCATCTCCACTGGGTATCCTATGTCTTTCTTCCTTTTTATGGCTAAACTCCTTGAGAAGGTCATCTGCAACTGATGCCTCTACTTCTTTTCCTCTTATTCTCTTCTTGAATCTCTGCAGTCTGGAATCCAACTTCATTATTCAACTGAACTTGCTCTCTAAAGTAGTTAATGAATTCCTTCATTGCCAAAATGAATGGTATCTTTTCAATCCTCATCCTTTCTGACCTCTCTGCTGCCTCTGACATAGCTAATTACTCTCTTCTTTTTAACTCTCTGTTCCCTAGGTTTACATGACAATGCTCTCTTGACTCTCTTCCTATCTACTTCTGGCTATTCTTATTAGTTTTCTTTACTGGTTGTTCATTTATGCCATACCTACTATGGGTATCCCACAGAGTTGTGTGCTGTGTCTTCTTTTCTCTTTCTATACTATTTCCTTATAGAAACTTCCATGGTTTCAATGATCACTTCTCTGCTGGTGATAACCCAAATGACCCTAATCTCACTGCTAACTTGTATTTCCAATTGCCTTAAGACATCTTGAACAGGATGATTCACAGATATCCTACACGCAACATTTCCAAAACTGAACTCATTATCTCCCCCCCACCCCCAAGCCATCACCTCTTCCTAATTTCTACCTACTGTCCAGGGTAAAACCACCATCTCAAATACACATCTGTCATCCTCAATTTCTCCACATCCAGTCTTATGCTCAGCTCTATTGACATCTCTTAAAAAGTTTTCTTTGTTTTCTCTAACACTACCACCACCTGTATTACCTCATGCTTGGACTATTGTAGCAGTCTTATTGGTCTCCATGCCTCAAGTCTATTCCCATTCTAGTTAATCCTCCATTTAGATATCAAACTGATCTCTTAAGTACAAGTCTGGTAATGTCACATCCCTTACTCAATAAATTCAAGTGGTTCCTATTATCTTCAGGATCAAAGGTAAAAGAGCCCTTCTAACTAGCTAGTTTTCTTATACTTTATTCACCCCCCTGCCCTGGCCTTATGACACCAGAATCTTTGCTTCTACTTGCACAAAATCCTCAAGATTCCATGCATTTTCAATGAGTATCCCCTATGCTTGGAATTTTCTTACTTCCTGGCTTCCTTCAAGCCCTAGCTAAAATTCCACCCTACCCAATACTACTGCTTTTCCTTTGTGGATTATTTCCAATTCATTTAGTATATATTTATGCAGATACATAATTATTTATATGTTGCCCCTCCATTAGACTGTGAGTTCTTTGAGAACAAAGTGCATCTTAGTTAAGGATCAATTATGGTCTGACTAAAAAGCATGCCTTTAAAATGTTTCCCCTTCTGCTTTGTCCAAGGAATTTCCACTTGATTAAAAATTGCAGCCTGAAACTACTCATTCAAAATAGTTATCAAGCTATTAACGGTCTTATACTTGTCTGAAAATCAAAATGTTATGGAAATTTAAGCTATGAAATAGGATTACACAGCATTATCTTCTGATATAGGATACAGAACTACTTTAATAATTTATATATAAAAGTAGATTCATTTAACAATACCAGTCTATAGTTAGACTATTAATTTAGGTACTCAAGAGTGCTAAATTTTTATTTTTCTAGTTTAACAATCAGAAATGAGGCAGATATGAAAATAAAGTCTGTACTTTTAAATATATGTAAAAGAGACATGTAATGCACAACAAATATGAGATTTTAAAGAGTCATATGCATCACCTGACTGGTTAGGGGAGTGGCTGACCAAATCCCGAATGGGAGGCATGCCTATGAAAAAGCAAGAAATTACAGAATTATTACTAAATTGAAGTTGGGCTTTTTTGTTTATTTTTGGTAAAGGAGCTAGCTCTCTGCATAATTCTTTTAAATGAATTATTAACTATATACAGAAGGTTAATTTTTCCCAAAATAAATTTCCTGATAATTTTTTACCTGGGTATTTTATGCAATACAACAGTAAATGATTCTAGATCGCCAAATTATACTAAAATTTATATTGTTTATATTTTTAAAATAAACTCATCTTGGAACATATTTCAAGGAATATTAACTCATCATACTCTTGGGCATGTCACAACCTGTTAGGAATTTTACTTTTTCATCCTTATTACAAAGATGTTAACAACACATAATTATTTGCTATAAAATGCCATGGTTCTATTTGTAAAGAAAGCCTTGGGGATAAATTTTATTCAATGCATTTCTATATACATAATTCCATAATGAAATAGTAGCATAAGCTAATTTTCTTTTAGTTACAAATTTGTAACAACCATAGAACTGTTTTGTGTTTCATTATTTGTGGGTATATTCCTTATGAACTGTAGGGCCAAAGAATAAAATTAAATTAGGGGTCCTCCGTTTTAGAGACAGTTTATCAATGATGCTACAAAATAAAATATCATACAGACTAAGGGCATAGGTTTATTATAACATGTAAGAAAAAAAACCCAAACCGAACGTACATCACAAAGATTTTATATGAGGCTTATGAAGCTTTTTCAACAGTGTAGTTGGTACCGAGCTATTTTGGATCTTAGTATTTAAATGCCTTGATTCTCATTCTGGATTAGCACTACCTAGCTGAGTTGCCATGTCAGTCACATTATCCTATATTAAAGGACATTTAATTCAACTACTTTTCTCAATCTCTAAAATAGGATAGGAGGTTGTTGTTGGAAGAAATGACTTTTAATAGCCCTTCTAGCTTCAAAAATCTTATTTTAATGACTACAACATTAAAAAATAACTTCAAAGGAATCAAGGGGCTTTTATTTTATTGATTTTGAATGAACTCAAGGAATAAAATGGAGAAAACATGGGCTAAAATGTGAAATTACTACTGTGTAGGAGGCAGTTTATGCATGGGACATCTCGCTTATATAAACCCTATTTAGAGGATTCAAAGTAAACAATGGAAGTTATAGTTGTGTCTCTGATAAAGCTGCTGTAAACCATTTAAAGATATCATCATTGAATTTACTGACAAAAATAACCTACTGGAAAAAGGAAATGGGTATTGGGATTTTATACCTAATTTATTGTGGTTTGTTAAAAAATGATAAAAGATCGGTATAGGGAAACTGGCAGATATAAATTACTCAAACATTTTTTTTAAATGCTTTGATAAAACTTCCCACCAAGAGTTATTTTTTAAAAATGAAAGCAAAATGCCATTAGAAGGCCTAGGACAATGATGGTGAACCTATGGCATGGGTGCCAAAGATGGCACACAAAACACTCTCTGTGGGTATCCAGCCACCCTCCCTTCAACCCCCTGCTTCGAGTTCATTACTAGAAAGGCTGAGGGACTTGGACTGAATAGCTTCCCTCCCCCTCTCCACTGTGCCTGATGACATTTTTTCATATCACCCACCTCTCTGCTCAGCAGTCCAATGGGAGTGCATAGGAGAAAGGTGGGCAGCTCACAGGAGGCAGAGCTGGAGGGAAGCAGAGCACTGGGGCCATTCCCCTCCCCCTTTCCACACATGCTTTTCAGCACCTACCCCTCTGCCCAGCAGCCCAATGGGAGAGCTGCTTCTCTCTCCTGTCTGGGGTAAGGGGGTAGTGAGGCATGGCACTCATCTCTGATAGGAGGCTGGCACGGCACTCAATCTAGGGAGTGGGGTGAGGGTAGAGCCTGGCACTGCATCTCTAAAAGGTTTGCCATCACTAGTCTAGGACTTACTTTTGTCAAAGCCAAAGAAATTGTTTGGATATAGGATACAATGGATAAATGGGTACTTTTCTTTGAGGAGAAATAAAAAATGCAAGGTTTGTAATGCAACAATATTTTATTTAAAATATTTATAAAGCTATTGGGGAGTGGGGTGGGGTGGGGGGCAGCAGCAAGGAAGTAGCCAGGTGGCTTCAGAGGGTTAAGAGTCAGTTTTAGAGACAGGAGGTCCTGGTCTCAAATCTGGCTGCAGATACTTCTTAACATTGCCTCTGGGCAAGTCACTTAATTAAACGTTGCCTGGACCTTACTATTCTTCTGCCTTGGAACAAATACACAGTACTGATTCTAAGACAGAAGGTAAGGATATTTTAAAAAATAGAACAAGTTATATAGAGAAGATAGTGCACACTGAAAGCTATAATATATAAATATAAATCATTTGACATTAAACTCTTACAGGCTCTCATATGGAAACAGGTTACAAAAAGAGCTTACACATCTTAAAATGGAATTAAGAGATTGAAAGAATTCTAGATGTCATATAGTCCAATGGCTTCAATTTAGAGGTGAGAAAAATACTGCCCAAAGAAAGTGAATGACTTCTTCAAGGTCATACATGTAAGGGTACAGAAGTAATTCAAAACCAGCCTAATTCCAGCTATAGCATATTTCCCACTATATCCCACTGTCTATACAAGTGAGCCAAGGAGTGGCAGATGAATTTTAACAATTTGAATAAATTGGAAGTTGCTGAAATATGTGCCACAGTCTGGAAGTCATCATGAACTGGCCCATTATTAGGAAATAACTATTGTAATGATGCTCAAAGTAGTCTGTTTTAGGATTATTATGGCCTAAATAGTATTACCTCTGTTTTACAAAGGCAGAAAATTGAAGGCCAGTAGTCTTAAGTGGCTTTTCTGTAATAATACGATTAGTAAATGATGGCTGTGAGACTGAACAGAGGACTTAAGATTCCAAGACCAGTAATTTTTCTAATATAAAGTGTAGGTTGATTTCCTAAATATGCAGCAAAAAAGTGCAACAAATGATTACATGTTAAGAAATCTATAAAAGGAAAGGGAAAATATCCTATTCATATAAAATGATGTAACAGTTCCCATATAGTAGAGAATAACTAAAATGACTGAGGGATGAGGTTTAGGGAATTGCAATATTTAGACAGATTTACAAAAATAAGGATCTCTCAGTATAAAAGATACAAGGTGACAGGTATGACTGAAATCTACAAAATGTCAGTGAATAAGGAATATGAATTGTTAATCAAATTTTGAGATACTAAGACACTGAAATGAGGGAATTAAATGCTTAGAATAACAAGTTACATTTGTATAACACTTTTATTACTTCATTTATTCTTCATAAAGAACCCTGAGATTAAAGTTTTCATGAAGTCTTTAGTCACGGAAAAGAAAGTGTTGCTCAACACAATGGGTAATACATTTCTGGACTTCTTTATAGAATAAGGAGAGTATATGAAAAGTGTTCCAATTAGCCAGAAGCAAAATGACTATAAGAAAACCTAAACTTTAAGGATGAATTCACGGAGAAAAGCTATGCTTGTTTATGCTGGTTTACTGCAGGCTTTTTATGGCATCAGATTACTGTCATGAATATATTTCAGGATATGTAATTGAGAAAAGTATATCTATTTCTGTGTCTAAGTTGAAATATAGGAATTGTTCTAATAATTCATTCTAATGGATGCTGACTAAATGACAGATTGGTCCCAAATCTTATCAACCCACCTATAACATTTCACATAGGTTTTTTGTTAGATTTTGTTTCTTTAGATATTCAAATGGAAAACTTTTTTTTGTGTATTGTAAATGCTGCTAACCAATATATTTTTAAAGTTGAGTCTATATAAATGCTCATCCCTGCACAAAGCTTTTCCTGTAGCCTTTCAAAGAAAAACAAACAAAAAACTAATCATTTCATAAAATAACAATTTTATATTTTTATTTTATAACAGTCCATACTTCTATGAAAACATATGCAACATACTCACTAGAATTATATTATTAAATTAAAAAAACTACAGTAATAGTAAATATTTATAAAAGGATATTGAGCATTTTTTGTTATTTGTAAATTTCTTTGGTAGAACTTTGTAAATATTAAGAATTTATGTAAGACTATTTCTTATTTTATAAATTTAACTAATTGTTTTTATTGATGGTTATATATATATAACAGAAAATGAAAAAAATTTACAAAATTATTTAAAATAAAATATTGGGGGAAAGAAGAGTTACCTAAGTTAATTCAGAAAACATAATTAAAAATTTTAAATCTCTAGTATGTTGATGTTTTAGGAAATTTCAGTCCAGGGCTAGGCATTTTTTAAGGAGTTTGATAAATTTCAATGCCACTGCCACCTTTCTGGTAAAAATGGATACCCAAAAGGACATGATCAGCATGACAACTCCAATTTTTTGTTTATATTATAAATTTAAAGTATGTACTACTCAGAAACAGGTATTGGGAAGGTAGTATGTTCACCTTCTTCTCCTGGAGATAGGCAGTTACAGGCAACAAGATTTTACTGATGTTTAGTTTTCTGAAGAAAGTTTCAACTCCTGACCCCAAGAATTCCAAACTCCTGAAAAAGATGGTGAAATAAAAAATCTATACTTACACTTCAGTACTTCAAGGACCTCTGATTTCCTTGGTGTAGGTACCCCACTCCACCGATACAGATCCCAACCCCTCCATCATTTGATAGGTAGACTTTGAGTATGGCCAAAAACCAATCACCACATGGTTATCAAGACTGGTGAAGAGACTCTTAGGGCTTGGGTGGTTTGATTTTTGAACAACTGACAAAGTTTGTTATTAAGGATTTCCTAGCCTGGTAGAAGTTGTTAAGAGGTTAATACACTGCTGGCATACTCATTAAGATTCCATCTCCATCTAATGATGAAATAAAATAATCTTTGTAATTTCAGGAAAGGGAAGTATCAACATCAAGCTCCTCTAGGCTATTTTATTAAATATTAAAATGATTTAATCTCTGGGGTAAAGTGCTTATTTCCCCAAATAGAGACATATGATTAGGATCAGACCATTCAGTACTGAATCATGTAACTAATGCCAGTTTTTCAGATCTATAACTTTGAAATATACAAGTCAGGTATCAATCACAAAAACAATTTGTCCAGTTAATAAAAATTGATTTGTTACTCTCTCTTAAATGTTTACCAATATATCTATCTATAATATCTGTACCATTTTCAGTCAGAGAATTATCTCTTCATGCTATTTATAAGACAGTTTCTTTACTTACTACAGTCAAGAGATAGAATATTAAATTATGTAGTGAGCAGTTCCAGAGCTAAGAGCTACTGGAGAATCATATATCAGGCAAGATATCAAGTAGGCCTTACTGGGGTCACATCTACCAATCCTCACACTCTGCCTCCCCAAGGTAGAAATCTGATTTTTATCTAAGTAGTAGCAGAGCAGGTTGTCTCTAATCTATTCCACCCAATCAATGGTCTCTACTGCTATTAACATAAGATAAAAATAGAAGACACTCAAAAATGGAATCAATTGTTCTTTAGAGGTATGAGGAATTTGCTTATAAATCCATCTGGTCCTGGAGTTGTTTCTTTGGGAGTTAATTTATGGATAGTTCAAAAAAAAATTTTTTTAGATTGAGTTGATTTTTAAAAATTCTCTACTTCTTGTTTTGTTTATCAATGACAGAGGTAAAGGTGGTATAATCAGAGATTTAACTATCTGCAAGGCTTTTTCATTTGCGGGATCAATAAAAGCAGTATGTTGAATTTATTACTTCCCTCATTACTACCTCATCATCAGTAACTGGCACAATTCCTTGCATATAGTCACTCATCAAATATTAAATGATTTAATTTTACTTCTGCTATCATCTACACAGAAGTGAAAGAACTAAAAACTTTACCCATACCCTTATGTAAACTGTACTACCCTTATGATTCTGTGCCATATTCTGCATTGTCCTGTATTCCATATATGTGGGAACAATAGCTCTCAACTAATTTGAATGAAAAAGAGGTTTAATTAGTGGGAAAGACTGCTCCAATGGGCCACTGTACAATGGAAAGATTCCCTGGAACCAGAAGAGACCCTTTCTCAATCTGAGTGAGATCTTACAGTTATATTATTTCAAAATGGGGAACAAAGGGATGGGATTGGAATATATAATCTTTAAGGATCTCTTCATGATTATGATAGGAGCTAGGATAATATGTTTCCCATGTGGATATTATTAAGCACATTTTGCTTAAGACCTATATAAAGATACTACTATATTTCACTTTGAGGGTGGCCAATTATAAAACATCTTGATGAAAATATATTGCCAAAGGTCATATGTTTACTAGAAAGGACTTTTTTCTTGCAGTCAAATCAGTCTTGCCTCCTGGTTATTTCCAATTGCTAATTAGATTCCATCTAGTCGGAAAGTTCCATGAAAACAGGGACTATGCCTTATTTCATCTTTACATTCTTCAGTGTCTAAAACATGTTCTTTGTGTATCAAACAGTTATCAGTACTACTTTTAGAATGGAATCTTTTGTAGGAGCTAAGGAGAGAAGAAACAAAAGTGCTGAATATTTAAAAAGCCAAGGCTTTTTAACAGAAAGTAAAGACTAGAATTAAGGCAGAACTGATTCATATTGGTAATACTCTTACCTCAAATACACTAGATAGTTGGAGGTTTGATTCTGAGTATATAATTATGGATACAGATAATCTGTATGTATCATTGTATATTCCAATCTCTTATTTTAACCTCAAAGACAGTTATATCCACAAAAGTGTTTTTGCTCCCTGCTTCATTCTTTTTGACATATATTCTTATGGAGTTAGAAAAAGTCAGTTTGGAGCCAATAATAGGATATACTTATTTCTCTTGAACACAACCTATGTTAGTCCCTGTTTACATGCTTTTATGAAAAGAAATAGTATAATTAATTAAGCCCCATTTCTGAAGAAGAGAGAGAAAGGTGGTAGGAAGAGGGACTGAAGGGTATTAAATCATCTAAAAATCAGGTCATGAGATGGCTGGTGAAAATTTTAGTGGGCAAATTTCTGGCAAATACCCATCAAGGTTCTACATACATATCACCATCTAGACATATTTATTATATTCCTGTACCAAGGTTTTAATAAATACTAATTTTATTCATTAATATTCAAGTATTCTTAAATGTAATTATTAAAGGATAAAGCTTTAGAACTTATTCAATGCTAAGCTACAAAAGATTATATGGACATTAGGATTAATAATTATCAAATATTTTATTTGTTCATTTACAACTGGTAAAAACTTCATGTTGATAGCTAAATTCAATTATTTTAATAACAGAAGACATCCCTTTTCTTACCTGGTTGTTTTTTTTTGTTCTGTCTTTCTCCATTAGTCACTGGCTGTTTACTTGTTATACTACTGCCTCTTGACTGGGTATTTAATACTTTAGTAGCAGGTCCCAGGTTTGCTGCTATAGTAGGCAACTGCTGACCTCTCTTTAGAAGTTGTTTATGTTCCTGGTGCCGAAATCGTGGTGGTACTTCACCACGAGGGTAACGAGGCAAGGCCTGCTGCTGTTGCTGCTGAGTGCTGGCTGTGGCCCGCTTGGCATTATTCTGAGTGCTGGTTGCTGTGGAAGTGCCGTTAGTAGAGTTGGCAGGCTGAGGCTGGCTTACACTGGGCTTTATCTGTTCTGGCACTAATACCAACAAAAAGAAAGAAAATAAAAGAAAGGTTAGCCAGTACACAACTACAGCAAGAAAAAAATTAACAAAAATAAAACCTATGAAATACAATGCTATGGGAAATATAAGATATGCTTCAAATGGGCAGGGGCATAAGCATTAATGAGTGAAATAGTTCATTAATTAAGAACCAGCAGTCAAAATGTGTCACTATCAATGACCAGTTCACAAAATGGGTAGAGGTGCTCGTACTTTGCTTCCATGACAGTACTAGAATAAATTCCAATTAATTACATTATCATGTAATTAGAGGATCTAGAAAATATAAAACTACAGCAATTCAGTGCCCAGTGCTTCTGAAAATATCCCCAAGTGTTTGTATTTTTTTTTTGCCTGTTTCAAATTGTTCTATCCTTACCTGTTTCCCCCCCTGTTGAATATCACTTAAAATAAAAGACAACAAGTAAAGGGAAATTTAAAACTTATATGGGAGAAAAAAATGCTGCTAAAGAAATGAACATAATCAATTAATGACCAATAGAAAGATGCTTAAAAGCAATGATAACCAAAGAAACATAAATTAGACCAACTTGAAGACATAATCACCTCCCTCTTTCACCAAAATAGGCAAATATGAAGACAACAAAATTAAATGTTAGGAAACAATTGTAGAGCTATAATGGACCTCAGAGACTCAGATAGTTGTCAAGATGAACTTGAAGCAAAATCAGGACTAAGTCCCTGGCCTTCTGACTGTTTCCACCAAAGTGGCCTGTCTGAAGGAATGAGAAGGGTTTGTTTGGAAAAGAATGATTTAACAACTAGAGACTTTTCAGTGGGGAGGAGAAGGAAATTAAGTTAAACTAGCAACAGGAACCAGATTGTGGAGGGCCATGGTATCTAGGCTGGAATTCAGACAATGTAAACATAAACAAATCATAGATAGGTGATATATGAAACAATGTAAGTAGCATTTAAGTGGTATGCAATATAAATTAAGAAAGGGTCAAGTTTAGGGTAAAGATGGGAGGTGGCTGAAGCTGCTATAATAATAAAGACATGAGATCTATAAGGCTTAACGGGACATTTGGAACCTTTTAAAAGAAGTATAACAAATGAAGAAAACATTTTTAACACAAAGTGAGCAAACCCTTCAGGAAGAGGCGACAATAAAGAAGAAGGTGCTTCATATAGGTGAGTATGTATTAAGGATGAACATTTCAAGAAAGAACAACATTAAAGGGTTTAGTGCTATCATCCTTAAGAAATCAGCCATGTGATGATGACTTTTCTCATTTTACTACTTAGGATACTGAAACTCAGAGGCACTTTGCACATCCAAGGTTATATAAAAAGTTAAGTTGGGATTCAAACTCAAGAGTCTTCAACTAAAAATTTAGTGTGCTTATTTACACACTCTCTTTCTCCCAGAGCTATCACTTCTAGGCTTAATTGAAAATTTTTATCATTTACCTCACAAAAACATGCACACAAAAATGTCTATTCTCAACACTCTCCCCAATTTAATCCCTTTTAATTTACTTATCTATATCAATATTCCCACAACTGTCCCAGTCATTTAAACTTTAGAAGACCTCTTTGACCTATTATGTTGTTATCTATTTACTTTTTTTCTTTCCTTTTTTAAAAAACTTTTACATTCTGTCTTAGAATCAATAATACAGTTCTAAGGCAGAACAAGTGGTAAGGGCTAGTCAATTAGGGTTAAGTGACTTACCCAGGGTAACAGAGCTAGGAAGTGTCTGAGGTCAAATTTGAACCCAGGTCCTCTCATCTCCAGGCCTGGCTCTCAAGCCATAGAGTGACCTAGCTGGTCACACCTTCACTTTCAATACTCAATCACTAAGTCTTGATGTCCCCTCTCCCCTTTCTTGCTTTCTATATTCCCAGTATGCTAGCCTAGTTTGTATGGCTAATTTTTTCCCCTCTTAAGATAATAATTTATTTATTTGGCAAACAGAATAGAATAAACTATTCTTATCAAACAGCATTATACTGAAAAACTTTTTTTTCAAAATTTTAAAGTACTTGCCTATTCGGCATTTCAAAATGCTCAAAGGCTCTGCTGTCTCTAACTGGGATAAATCTCATTGGTTCAATATCTAAATAACTGAAGTTGACTAAAACAAAACAACCTTTTAAATAAACCTTCAATGAAGTTTGAGGATACTCTCCCTAAAGAGGATTACAGACAAATTAGAAAGTTCCAGTACCCAGATTGGTCTATGATTCTCTTAGGAAGAACAAGTGACCAGAATTTATAGTATTTCTTTTTCTCTTCTTTAATTCTATCTCCCTCCAATGATTAAAGTATCTTTTGTATTGGAGGAAATAAGGGGAATTATGTACAATAGCTAACAAAACCAGGAAGTGAAAGTTTTCTTTTAAGCAGCTCTTTTTGTGATGAATCTGAATATGCTTCTACTTTAGGACAGTCAACAGAACCTCTTCAGGGGACAATTTAGATACAATTTTTAAAAATTACTTTGTGGGGCAGCTAAGTGATTCAGTGGATAGGGAACCAGGCCTGGAGTCAGGAGGACCTGGGTTCAAATTTGACCTCACATACTTCCTAGCTGGGCAAGGCACTTACCACCAATTGCCTAGCACTAACTATCTAGGAACAGTACTCATATTTATATAAATGAAAATATCATTAAAAGGCAGCTAAATGCAATAATCTCACTTCCTTTATTAGCAGGGATCTAAACCTAGTGTCTAGAAAATTAAAAAAAAAATTTGGTAACTATACAAAATGTCTTCAAAGTCTTAGTGCAGTTAAATATTTTAAACTATACTAAGGCTTTTGGGACAGCCTTTATTTCAAAAGATCTGCTTTTCTTTGTAATATTACGTTTTTTATTTTATTATGATTTTAATAAAAAAGGGATCCATGATGCAAAAAGGTTAAGAATCACTGCTTTAGATGGAGGTAGTATGTGGACAAGACATATACCACAGATGCTAAATGTCCCATATATGCTGACAGTAAGACTCAATTGCTGTGTTGGTTTGTTTTGCTCAACTTTCTATACTCATTTTTTGGGGTGAGATGCATGGATGGAGACAGACACATAAATATGGAAAAGCAGATGTGAAAGCAAAAAGGATCAATAAAACTTTGAGAACTATACATATATTTAATATATTGTATGTATTATCCATATAGAAGCTTGTTCCATATCACTATGAATAAAAGATTTTAGCAAGGTTTAGAATATTCTAGTAAAAACATAAAATCTAAGAATTATATCTCACTGCAGTATGCTGAGTCAATAAAATTACTGTTTTGCCTGCCAGCTAAAATGAATAAATGATTTATGGTTACAGAAAAAAACCTTCAACAAAATAGTAGAAAACTCTTAAATATTTTCATAGTAATGAGTCTAACTTTATTCACTGGGGCTAGGAGGAAGAAGAGGGTTTATATCATTTCCCAAGCAAGCAAAACACAATACCCTGAGAAGCAACAGACTATCATTCTAATGTAAAGTTCCTTATTTTCTATTAATTAATTTACATTAAATTAGGAGTTCACTATAACATTTCAGTTTATTTTAGGATACTCTATGGCTTTTGAAAAACACTTGCTTAGATACAATGATCTAAGATAATTCTGAGGGACTTATAACAAAGAATGCTATCCACCTTCACAGAAAAATGCTGGAGTCAGAATGCAGATCAAAGTATATAATTTTTTACTTTGGTCTTTATTTGGGGGTTTTGGTGTTATATGAGTATTCTCTTACAAAAATGAACAATATGGAAATATATTTTGCATGATAATATATGTATAACCTAGATCAAATTACTTACCAGTTCTGGGAAGGGAATGGAAAGGGAAGAAGGAAGACAGTCTGGATCATATCACTTTAGAAAACTTATGTAAAAAACTTATTACATGTAATTTGTAAAATATATTCACACGAAAAAGAAAAAAAATATTTGCTTGGGAGGATGAAACCAAGATAGCATAGAAAAAGCAGGAATCCACCTGAGTTCTCTCAAATTTACCTCCAAAAAACCTTAAAAGAATGCTACTAATTCCAGAATGGCAGAACCCATAAAAGAATGAAGTAAAACATTTTTCCTTCCAAAGATAACTTAGGAGGTCAGTTGGAAAGGTCTGTCATACAGAGGTGAGAGTGGAATGCAGTCCAGTGCAGGAAACAGCCTAGCAAGTCAACAATGAGGACCCACTGCGGTAAGTCAGCCAAATAGGCAGTAGTGACTTCTGGGGCTCTTAGCCCACAGACCATAAAGAGGCTGGGCAACTGTTTAGGAAGAGATTGTGGGTCCCTTTGCTGACATTGGGTTTAGTACTCTTGCAATGCCAATATATGGTTCCAGGTTGCACTCTCAGGGTGAGGAGGGACACCAATACATCAAAGCAGGTGGCTACGATAGAATGGGAACTCCAGTCACAGAGCCAAAAGAGTAGTAAAAAGAACTCTACTTAAATCATACCACTTTGGAAGAACCAAAAGCATAAAGACCTCCAGACCTAGCTCTAAAAACAGCTGCATAAAAAAACCTGAAGCCTGGGACAGTACCACTTCTATCCCAGGAGCAAAGCCCAACTTTATCACCAAGTTAGAAGGCTAGAAAAATGAGCAAACAACAAAAAAAAGAACCTGATCATTGAAATTGACTATGGTGACAGGGAAGATCAAAACAGCAAAGGCAGAAGAAGATTGAGCGTGATGCAAGAAAATCATGAAAAAAGTCAATAGCTTAGTGAAGAAGATACAAAGATTCACTAAAGAAAAGAACTCCTTAAAAAGCAGAATTGGTCAAATGGAAATAAAGGCATAAAGGTTCACTGAAGAAAAGAATTCCTTATTAGAATTAGGTAAATGGAAGCTAATTACTCCATGAGACATCAAGAAACAATAAAACAAAATCAAAAGAATGAAAAAACTAGAAGAAAATATGAAATACTTTATTGGAAAAACTGACTTGAAAAACAGATTCAGGAGAAATAATTTAAGAATTATTGGACTATCAGAAAGCCATGACTTTAAAAAAAAAAAGTCTAGATATCACTTTTTGAGAAAATTATCAAGGAAAACTGCCCTGATAGTCTAGAACCACCAGAGGGTAAAACAGAAATGGAAAGAATCCATTTTAAGAAAGAGAGATTGAAGCCAGATTACAAAGGACTTTTAAATGAGCAGGGGAAAAAAGAGTTTGTATTTTATCCTAGAGGCAACAGAGTCAGTGAAGCTATCTTAGGATCACTGAAACTTCTGGAGCAAGTTTTAAGTGTGATCAACATTTGAAAAAAACTCCAAATAATTAGGATACAGATTTTTCAAAAGAGCTCTCTCTTAAAAAATGCTTTAAAATATTGCACACTAGGAGTATAATAAACACATACACTAGTTACTGATGATTTTTAGATTAAATGTTGACAAATGTAAAGCTTGCTTAGTAGTATTGCTCATTTTAAATTTATATGGCATTAATTCCACAAGGAAGAGGAAACTGCTAAGTTAAGACACTTAGAATGTAGAAGGCAGAAGTAACAAATGACAGTACCTTGGGTAGAAAGTTTCATTCTAATAGAACTGCAAAAGAATGACTTTTTTTTAGTTTTTACTTTACTCCTAAACTGCCAATAAACTATTAAGAATAAGATTTAGTTTAATACCAATTTATTAAAAACAAGACCTTTAGCAAAACATTACTTCAATTCTGCCAATTATTCACTAAATCATAGCTAACCTGTTTTAATTTCAATCTCCCTAATTTCAACTTGATAGTTTTCAATAATTTCATAAAATGATTAGCATTTTATGTCTTCTAGATCTAAAAAAAAAAATCCTTCTAGATATTTAATAAAAATGCAAAATGCTTAGCAACTGGCAAATCTAAAAATCATCTGTTTATAAAATATTACTATGATTCTAATCTTAAGATAAAAGTTGTTTTTCAAATGCAACTCAAACAGTTTTAAGCATCTACAAAATACAAGACATATCACCATGCAACTATATCCTTATAAAATCGATAATTCCTTTTGATCTATTAAAACATAAATTAAACCACAGCCCTAAAAGTCCAAAATCATCCACTTTGTGACTTGGGCCTTCCTACAAGTAACAACAATGTTATCAAACAAGCACACAATTTCACAAGGCACAAACCTGAGAAGATCCTCAAAGTAGGTTAAGAAAGACTACATGGAAAGATTCCAAAGAAAGATGCTTCCAACTTCTGTTGCTTTCCCACTCTGTAGATTTCATTAGAAAATGGAGAAGCATGGTGTCATTTTACTGATAGAAAAGTACAGCTTGCCAACTTCTCCTCAATGAGGGGCCCAGTAACTTAAATTCTCCCTTCCAATTAAAAAAAGGCAGATGCTCCAATGATTCAGAGTAATTTTATTCAAATTGACTAACAATCAAATTCATTAGGAACAAACAGCAGCCCTACGCTGTCATAAAAAAAATTCTCTTCCTGTTAATAAATAAGCACATTGGGTATATTATAATGCTTTCCCTTGCATGTCATGCCCTAAAATGCTGTCAGTTCTGTAATGTTAAAGGGCAAATAGATAGACTTGGGCTTTCAAGCTGATACACTTAACATCTAGGCCTAGAATTTTCATAATAAAAAAAAAATGGTCATAGCTCTGAGCCCAGCTAGCTGATTTGGGAAACATCTACATAATTTTCTCATCCATTAACCCCTGCACATCCATGCTAGACTTCAGAAAATATCTATTTCAAGTAAGCTTAAACATAAATTTGGCCCCCTGAAATGGAAAAGTCAACAAACACAGCTTGACATAGTTTATAAAGTCACAGTTTAATAGCTAATTACTTTTTTAATTGCCAAAATTAAGAGAATGCCTTTTGTGAAATGAATTTCAAATAAAGCAAAAGGATTTAAACCTAAGCTTGTTTTAACATTAGTTTTAAGTATCGTGCTGAAATTATATTAATAAAAGTAACTCTGATGTACTTATAGTCTATATAAGCAAGAGATGCAAATATGAAAGATAAATCACTGTTAACATGAGAGTAAGTAGTCTCATTTTCCAGGTGGAGGATTGCCATAATCAGACAGCTAAGTACAGGCTTTCCCAAAATCCTAGTGCACTATAAAGCTAGTAAGACTTAATAGCAGGGGCAGCTAAGTGGTTTAGTGGCCTGGAGAATGGAGGTCCTGGGCTCAAATCTGGCCTCAGACACTTCTTAGCTTTGTGACCCTGGGCAAGTCACTTAACCCCAGCTGCCTAGCCCTTAATGCTCTTTTGCCTTGGAATTGACACTTAGTATCAATTCTAAGAAGGAAGCACTTTCCCCCCTTTTGATTTTGTTTTTATACTTATTTTTAAAATTAATTTATTTAATTAATCAATTTAGAATATTTTCCCAGTTACATGATTCATGTTCTTTCTGTTTCTGTCCCTTTCTTTCTTTCCCCTCCCGTAGCCAATGAGCAATTCCACTCAGTTGTACATGTATCATTGATCAAGATCTATTTACATATTATTAATATTTGCAAGTGATCATTTTGAGTCTACATCCCCAAACATATCTTCATTGAACCATATGATAAGGCAAATGTTTTTTCTTCTGTGTTTCAAGAAACAGGTTTTTAAAAAAAGGCTTAAACACCTTCAAAATTATTTTAGTTTAGTTTAATAGTTCTCTAAGTTATTCTAGCTTAAAACTGCATCAAAACTTTTGAGATACCTGGAATCTTTCTTGGAATAGGATGGACAGGCAGACAAGATCCTCTGATAAATGAGGTTATCTGGACAAGGTTTGGCATGTACCCACCACCTCATCAAATTCTACTTGATACTACAATGGAATGTAGTTCCAGTATAAAATCTCCTCCTTTACAGAATGTGTAAGTCAAAGTAAATATATGTATATGTATATGTATATGTATATGTATATGTATATGTATATGTATATGTATATGTATATATACATACACTCACAGTTGTCCCTTGGTATATCACGGTTCACTTACTGAGTCTTTACTATATTGCAGGTTTTAAAAAAATTGAATTCTGTATCACAGAGTTTTTCCTATATCATGGGATTTTGTGGATGAATACTGTACTGTATACAATAGAAATGCAGTATGCCACTATTGCTTGCACAAGTCTGCCAACCTGAGGTTGTACATGGCATACTATTGGCTGATAGAATGAAAAGCAACTATCACTGCACTATGTTCTCTATTCTGGGTGATGATTGGCTCAGTGACTGTAGGACTATACTGTAGACTATACAGTGACTGTAGACTATACTCTTATTAATGAGTATAGAAAAGGTTTATAGGAGAATGGGGTTTATAAAGCCTTAAAAATATATATAAATAATAAAATAAATATAATGCCACTACTTTGCGGATTTTCACCTATCACGGGCATCTCTGGAATATAATATCCCCCTCCCCCAAACAAACCAGCATTAAACAAAGTCATTTAGTACTGCACCCCAAAACTTTTTGCCAGAGGTCAATTATCTACAAGACAATGGGGATAGAAAAATGAACTAAGTTCTTTTTCTTCAAGGGGTTTATAATCCAAATGAGAGGTGAGACTGTAACACACATGAGTAACTAACAAGTAAAAGGCATAGGGAGGTTAAATAGAACTCATAAAATGCAAGTACTCTCTATGTGCAAATGAGGAAGCTACAAAGCAAAAGCTGTTCATATTTCAAGAATTTTGGGTCTAGTAAGACAACGTACAAACCAAACAGAGAGACAAAATATATCAAAATACTTAGAGAGGTAAGACATCCTATGAAGCAGGATGGATTCTGGGGAAGTTCTAGGGATGGAGCAGGAGAGATGGAATCCTAAGGGACTAAGTAACTCTTCAGAGGCACTGAGAAAGAGAGCAGGGAAAGGAGGAATCTCTGAAGTGAGAAACTATAAGATGCCAGAATGCCCTGGACCAGTAGTTTATGAGGCAATGAGGATTTCAGGAGGGTGAAAGATGATTTTGAAAGAGCTACATTGATTCTTACATCTAGAAATTTTTTTTTAATGGTAGAAGAGAGGAATAAGCTAATGAATTTTCAAGTGAAATGAGAACCTGAATTTTAAAAAGAACAAACAATAACAAAAAAACCTATGATGACCATCTACAGAACATCTGATTTGGAATTGGTCAACACTTAAGCCCCTCCTCCTTAAGGGCAGGAATGGTCTTGTATTCACTCACAGTTCCTGTACTGATGACATGGTTGTCTAATTAATTTTGGTTTCATGTAGCCGAGAATGAAAGGAAACTAAAATTAAGCAATATCTGCAATGGTTGTGAATTTGAGATTCTGTACAAAATACCACCATCATCACCACATTTAGCAAATAGAGGGATACTGTTAATAATCCCTGGAATGCTGAGAACAAAGAGTCCAAATAGCTTCCAGTTGACAGCTGGGTGGTTCTTTTTCCCCTATTTACTGTACTCAGTTATCTTCTTGAACTAACTTCTCAGTTTTTCTTACTTTCCTGAATTAGTCTCATGTTTCTATATTAATTTGGTTTTTCTCTCCATCTATGCTTTCTCCCCATATTTACATTTATTTATTTCTCCCTCTCCTTACCCAAGGAAAGATCAGAAAATTTTTACTACTAAAATCACCAATGTATCATCATGCTATGAAAAATACTCAGTTCAAAACTATTAACTGAACTTGTACTGAGTTCTTTTAAATTTTAGCTTTTGTTGGAAATTACTGCAATTGTGATTAGAGATGGATTTTGGGAAGGATTAGTTTTTTAAAGGCAGGATGGAATTTTATCCTTCTGGATTTTCTATCTTTCTAAGCAAATAAATTTATCACTGGCAGATTTATGTATAAAATGAAGAATGAAGACCGTTCCAGATTACAGAGAGCCTGGAAAGTAAGAAAGGAGAGTGTACACATTACTAAGTAAGAAATAAAAAATCATCTATTATAAAGCTTTTAGGACAAAAGATTGTCACGCTTTAATCAAGAAAAATTATATTGGCAGAAAAATGTAGAATGGATTAAAGAAAGAGAGAACATGATACTATGGAAAAGAACACCCCAAGGGACATAAATTCTAACCTCTGTTCTGTCACTATCTCTTGAGAGATCTTGACCTTTAGAAGATCACTTCCTCACTTGGACCTTTATCTCTAAGGTTCTTTTTAAAATGTAAAATGAGGGGAGTTAAATTAGATCAACAGGTTGGAAAGTGGAAATAGCAGTGGCTCTGGGCTCATAAGACATGGATTAAAATCCTACCTCTGACATAAACCTTTATCTCCCTGCCTTTAGTAACTCTTTGCTTCTCAAAGCAATAGTGATCTTCATAAATTCAATGAAATGTGCAACATTCCTATTTTCCCACAACTTGGCTCCAAATCTATCAGAGTATTCTTCATACATTTTATATTACAGGAAGACCACTTATAATTTCCATGATCATTTCTTAAATTTTCCTACTTTAGTACTTTTGTTCATAATTTCTCAGTTTGGATTGTTATTCATATCTTACCCATTTCTAACAATTCAATTCAATAATTCTGCCCTGATTCACAAGGTATCATACTAGATTTTGGGAATATAAAGACCAAAAAAATTTGTTCCCCCAAAAGTTTTCAGTCCAGTAAGGGGTCACAACATATAATCAGGTAAGTAAATACAAAACAATTTTAGGAGGGACAGGACTATGGGAATCAAGAAATGTTCCCTTCAGAAATCAGCATATGAACAGAGCCTAGGAGGAAGCAAGGAATTCTAAAAGGGAGAGCTGAAGGAAGAGTATATTCATATATGAGGGGAGGGACACCTAGTATAAACACAGAAGTGAAAGTCAAAGCCTCCAGTTTGGGTCATAGCAAGTAGGCCAGGTTTGTTTGGAACAGATTCTAGGGGAAAGGAGGAATGAGAAATAAATTTGGAAAGATACCAAGTTGAGAAGTTTGCATTTTATTCTAGAAGCAACAGGTAGCCAGTGACAGTGAAGATTTTTATGTAGAAGATTTATATAATTAAGTCTATACTTTATGGGGATGATAATTTCAGTAGCCCCATGAAGGATGGATTGGAGAGGAAGCCTAATTAGAATGATATAGTAAGGGGCAGCTGGGTGGCTCAGTGGATTGAGAGCCAGGCCCAGAGATGGGAGGTCCTAGGTTCCAATCTGGCCTCAGACACTTGCCTTTAAGGAAAAAAAAAAAGGATATAGTAGTAGTCCAGGTAAGAGAATAATAAGACCCTGAATATACTGGGGTGGTAGCTTTGTTAGAAAAGCGAAAGAATATATTCCAGAGATGTTGTAAAGCAAAAAAATGACAAGATTTGGTAAATGATTGAATACAGGAGATAAATAAGGAAAAGGGAAGAGATACTGATATTGGAAATCTGGATGGCTAGAAAAATTATAATGACTTCACAGAAACAGGGAAGTTTAAAAAAGGGGAGGTAATGAATTCCATTTGAACCCAATGAATTTGAGAAGTCTAGGGGATATCCAGGTAGAAATGTATATTTAAAAAAAATAAAAGAAATGTATAGCAGGCAATTGATCAAGTGAAACTAGAACACTCAAAATATTAGAACTCTATTACAAGGTCTTCTCAATTCAACCATCTTTGGCATATCAAAATTAAAAAATGAAATCACTCTAGGAGAAAAGAATTCTCTCTCTCTTGGCACTAGCTAATACAGCAGTGCTTCCAAAAGCATCACAGATTCAAAGAAATCATTTTTTATCATGAATCGAAAAAAAAAATTCCATTGATTCAAAATTGTCATCCAAAATAGGCCAAAAATTTTAATCCAAATTTTCTGAAAAAAATTTCAATATAGATATTTTCTTACCACTAATAAGAAGGCTCAGACGTTGGCAAAAAGGCAACTGATAGAGGAATGTGATATGATCATACGAGAGAAAGTAGTAAGCTGGGATTTAAACAGGGCTTCCAAGGCCTATAATTTTGATTTCAGTTTCTCCCTCTTTGCTTTCTATTGACTAAGAAGATGAAACTACTATCCCTGTTCTTCATCCATTCTAGGTCCTGACATTCTCCTGTTTTGGAAGACTAAGCAGTGAGATGGGCTTAACTTTTGTGGGCAGAGATGAATATAAATTACTCTTCTGGTGAGCAATTCTTTAAAGAACAAGTCATGTCAGAGTAACCTAATTTCCTTTTTTGGCAGGACTAATAAAGTAGTAAATATAGTGTTAATACAGCTTACTTAGATTTTAACAAAAGTTGTGATAAAGTATCTTGTGGGAAAGATATGAATTAGATAATACAATCAAATACATACAGAACTGATTATATGCTGGACTGAACGGGTACTTTTAAATGACTCAACTTGGCAGAAGATTTCCAGGGGAGGACTCTAGGGATTTTTTGCTTAGCCCTGTGCTGTCAACAGTATGATATGCCAAGAAAGCTAATGTGATCTTCAGTTGAATTAAGAGGGACATAGAGTGGCAGTTGGGTAGCTCAGTGGATTGAGAGCCAGGCCTAGAGACGGGAGGTCCTAGGTTCAAATCTGGCTTCAGACACTTGCCAGCTGTGTAATCCTGGGCAAGTCACTTAACCCCCATTGCTTAGCCCTTACCACTCTTCTGCCTTGGAACAAATACACAGTACCGATTCCAAGATGAAAGGTAAGGGTTTAAAAAATTAAAAAATGGAAAAAAAAGGAAAAAAAAGGAGGGACATAGCCTCAAAGACTAGGAAGATGAGAGTCCTATTGTACTCTTCCCTCATCAGATCACATTTGCAGTACTGTTTAGTTCTGGGGAAGATAAACTGACAAACTGGAGAAAGTCCAGAGAAAGGCAACCAAGATGAAGAAAGGCCTTGAGTACATGTTATATGAGGATTAGTTGGTTGAAGTGGGTATATTTAGGTGAGGAAGACTGATAGAGAACATAGTAGTTTTCATCAAGTATCTGAATGGCTGTCATTTAGAGGAAGGAGTACACAGGACCATACATAGTAGGTGCTTGATAAAAGTTTGCTGACTTGACAAAGAGGTCAGTTCAGGTTTAATGTCAGGATCATAACAAGAGCCATTCTAAAAAGGAATGAGGCTGCCTCAAGAGGTCCTTCCTTGGAGATCTTTAAGCAGAGGTGGGACAACCAATTGTGTATGGCATTTTGAGAATTCCTTTCCTATATAATTGACTAGTTGGGTATTAAGGTTTCTTATCAAATTCCTTGATGCTGTGATTAATAATTTCTTTAACTCCTGCTAGGAGCCAGAACCTGCTGGGAATCTGAAAAATATCAATTGCTATTTCACTGTTATTCTTTTTCCAGGATATAGAATCTAGAACTAGAAGGAACCTCAGAGATCATGCTGCTGAAACTCCCAATTTTATATTAAGAATCAATGAATGAAAAGACATTGAGCATCATATATTACCTGCTGAGCACTGCAAGGTATGGGGATACAAAGAAAAGCATAAGACAGTTCCTATTCTTAAGGAGATTATATCCTAATATAAGGGACTAGTGACCAGGGGGGAGACTTTTTGCCTGGTAAATCAACAGGCATACAGTCAACTGTCATGCCCTTTCCATAAGCAAACTCTCTTGGGAAATTATCTTTATTTTGTGGGGTTTAGCCTCCAAGTATTCTAATGTCTAGTTCCTAAAAGATCATGACACTATAGTCCCCAGTACACATTAGGGACAAGATGGATAGGACTGTTGAGGGTAATTGTCTCCTCTTAGTCTTTCTTCCTCTTACATATCTGATATAAATTTATAGAGAATAAAGTCAGTATCAATAATTTTGGGAAGTTTTGAGAAAATAATTTTGGTATATTTTAAAAGTTCTTAAAAAAGGGATACATGTGGATCAAAAAGGTGTTTCTAATTATTTTCTCCCTTATGAATGAGATTTACCTATCATCATTATACTGTTTTAAATTTTCTGGTTTACAAAAAGTGACAGCAATGTAAAAGTAGCTACAAAAAAACACAAAAATTACATTGCTCAAAATATGTTCCTTAGGGCTGTGTATCTTTGATTTTTCCTTATCTCTTTAATTTAGAACATGCATTTTAGCCCTTTGAAAACAGAAAAGGGAAAATACTTTTGGTAAAGGTGATCTTTAATTAAGAAAGTAATTTTTAGCATAAAAATGTTTGATTTCTCTTAACAAATGGGTATATCCAGGTGATTTGGTTAAATTATCAAAAATATAAATAAGGAACCTGGGGAGATTTTATTTAAATGGTGTAGAATAACAAAATAAAGCAAACGAATTAATAAATGATTATAATAATATAAATTAAAAGATTCCTAAAAAAAGGAATTTGAACTGAGTAATTGAAAACCATTGAGGATCCCAGTGAATAAATAATGCAACATACTGTCTCCTAATGACAGGGAAGCAAGAAACTACCATGATAGAATATTTCAATTTCTTAGATGAGGTCTTTGTATTAGATGCTTTCCTTTGTTAGAAAGTTCAAAGGAGAGGAGGAAGGGTTTGAAAAATCTTTAAGACGAAGAACCCATGAAAAGACCACGAATTTGGAGCTGCAAGTATTTGGGGAAATTGTTTCTTTGTTTAGAAGAAGACCAATGATATCACAAGGTGATATCTTTATTTGCTCATGAGACAGTTGCACAAGTATCAGCCTCACTCTTCTGGACTCATCAAAGACCAGTGACAAGACAAAAGTTAGTACAACTGGTAATGGCTTGGGGATGAAGTGGATGATGATCTTGGTATCTTTGATGTCTGACCAAGCTGTAAGAACTCCATAACACTTGCTTCAGTCACCTACATGGCCATTGGAACAAATTATTCTTATCTATCCATTCTATGAGGGGAAGTCTTCACATGCTTGGGGTACACAGTCCCTTAACTTACAGAGAGGTTTGAGGCCTATCATTTACCTTCAACTTAGTTGAGCCTGTCTACCAAGACAGTTTTATCAGGGTGTGATCACAGCTTCTTGAAGCTGTGGGTGAAAGGTGGTCCCTGAATACCCATATACCCCAGGTAGGGAAATACAGAACAACATACATTTTCAGATAAAAAGAGTTTGGGTACATGCATCTAGACATCATACTAATAAAAAGTGGAAGAAGAGGAGAATCAGCAATTCCTTATCAATCCCCAATTACCTAATGAAAATACACTATAGTTTGGCAGTAATTATAAGATGCTTGCTGAAAGAACACAAAGGAATTCCTAATTACTGGTTCATTGAGAACTGGGTAACCAGTTTCAGATTGAAAAAAACAAAACAAAAACAAATTGGATGCACCACACACCCTACCTGCCAGGACTTCTTTTATCCTGGGCCTTCTCTCTAGGTTTAGAAAGGAGATATGTGCTCATTTTTTCCTCTTTGAACTCTTCCTACCCTAGCAGTAATGGTAACTTAAGATCCGAAGCAATTAACAGTGGTAAGACATGCTTGCACTTGGTCAGAGAAGAGCTCAAAGATATCGGTCTACTTGAATTTAGTGAATCACAGGATTCAGTTTCAATGATTTTATTGTTGTTCTATCCATCCACATTGTTGTAGTCATTGTTTACACTGTTTTCTTGGTTCTGCTTACTCCAATTTGCATTAATTTGTATCTTTCCATGCTTCTGTTAGATAAAAAAAAAAGTTATTAAAAAAAGAGATGTTCAGCAGCAGCTAGGTGGCACAGTGGATAGAATGCCAGGCCTAGAGTCAGGAGGACCTGGGTTCAAATGTGACCTCAGACACTTCCTAGCTGTGTGACTCTGGGCAAGTCACTTAACCCCAATAGCCTATCTCGTGCCACTCTTCTGACTTAAAATGGGTACTAAGACAGAAGGTGAAAGTTTAAAAAAAAAACCTGATGTTCAGAGCATTTGCATCTCTCGTATCCTTTAGAAATTCAGACTAGTGTAGGTAACAGTAATAAAATGCGTATTCCAGAAAATGACAGTTCTAGAAATGAACATGATTTTGACTCATGCCCACGGAATGGGTAGCCAGGAAATAGTGCACTGATTAAGTGATTGAAAAATCTATAGGATATAAGTAGTCTATGGTTTTCCCATATATCACCAGATAAAATTCCCCTTTGTATAATCATCTTAAAGTCTCAGGATTTCCAGGGCTTCCCCCAAATATTTGCATCTCTCAACCAGGAACTTTGTGCCTTTCAATGAACCTGGATTAGGGACTTGTTCTATATTCCCAAGAAACTAAAGCTTCATCTAGAGCTAAGGAATGAGTTTATCAGGAGCTAGTGGGAAACTGGAGATGTTACGGCTACTCACAACTTCCTGAGTGATAAAAGTTACGTGACAATTTTGAGGGTAGAGAAGATATCTAAATTAATTTCCTCTCGGGTGAGAACAAAAAGTTTAAATCTATTTCTATGGAATCTTTCATGTAGCAATGTCCATGAAATATGAGAATATATGATAAGGCAAGGGAATCATGAAGCAATTAAATTACTGTGCTTTATTATTTTTTTTAATAAAACCCCTAACTTCTGTATTAAAATTGATTCTAAGTATTGGTTCCAATGTAGAAATGGTGAGAGCTAGATAACTGAAGTTAAATGACTCGCCCAGAGTCACATAGCTAAGTCTCTAAGGTCATATTTGAATCCAGATCCTCTCGACTCCAGGCCTGGTGCTCTATCCATTGTGCTATTTAGCTGGTCCCCCCTGTTAATTCTTATGTGTTGAAGAAACTGTGTGAGTAAATGGATTGTGTACTATAATTTGTCATAATTTAGCTTAATTTAATTTATTAGCACGTATCCAATAACAATAGTTCACATTTCCACAGTAGCACAATGTTACATTTTAAAGAAATGTAAAGTGACCTGCCCTAGGTATCAGATCTAGTAAGTGTCTAAAGGAAGGTCCTGAACCCAGATCTCTTGACTTTAATACCTGTATTCCAGTCATATAGCCAAAGCACAACAGCACAACCTTAGTTTAAAATGTGTAGAACTACAAATTGTGACCTGGAAAGTTTCTCAGACAATTTTGGGGGCATGGTTCCTGCCCTTATACATCTGTATTAATTCTATATTTTGGATATTGGACCTTTAATGGGGAAATCTGTTGTCCAGATTTCTCCCCAATTAATTGTTTCTCTTCTAATTCTATCTGCATGTATTTTGCTTCCTTGAAAGCTTTCCAATTTAATGTAAACAAAAATTTTTCAAGTTTTATGAAAATTTTATCCCCTTATTTGGGTAAGCTTTGAAAAGATATTGCCTTCCTTTCTCAAAGACTGTACATATTCTAACCCAATGAAAACATTAGGAATCTATCCCAAGAAGTTCAAGGACAGAAGGAAAAGAATTCATATATACAAAAATATTTATAGCAGCACTTTTGTGGTAACAAAGAACTTGAAAAACTTGGTGCCTGCCAGTTGGGATATGACTGAACAAAAAGTGGTGTGTAAATGTGTTGTAATATTATTGCTCTGTAAGAAATGACAAACATAAATGATTCAGAGAAACATATAAGACCACGAACTTACTAAAAGAAATGGATCAATAATTTCTTAAAAAGTTAAATTAACAGGAGGATAAATTTATGTGATGACAATAATATGAAAAACTTTGAAAGATCTAGGGATGCTGAGCAACATATAATAATAACTTCAAAAGGCTAATTAAGAAACATATCTCCCACCTCTTGACAGAGAAATAATAGACTTGAGGATATGCAATTGGGAATATGAATGAGATATGCATTTTTTAGATACAGCACTATACACATATACATTATACAGATTTATTGGGGGGGAGCTCCTCCTCTTGAGAGGGTTTGGGGGTAGTAGATCAATGGATAGTAACATGCAAAAAAAGAAGTATCAATAAAACAGTTTTTAAATACACAGAAGAAAATAAAAAATTACATATGAAACAAATAAGTTTTGTTACTGCTCTGTGAAATAGCTATTAACATATTTCTTCAAAAACCAACTGAATGACAAGTTCAGTTTCTTAGATAAGCCTATTTTTAAATGTTTGTTCGTAATTGATTAAATTCACAATATGGAAGCAAAATTTTAAAGATGAAGGACTTGGGTTTAATTGGGATTATTAAAACATGGATATAAAGCTGTAAGGCACCTAAAAAGGCATCTGACCTAAATCTCTTATTTTACAGATAAGGAAACTCTGGCCCTGAGAAATTAAGTGACTTGTCCATAGTGAAGCAAATAAAAGCAGAGATTTTGTCTTAGGTCCTCTGGCTACCTTTCTTTTCACTAAACTACAGAACTATACTTAAAAAATGATACAAATCATACTTCATTAAATATTTTATAACTCTAGCTTCTCATTAAAGAAGAGAGGGAAAGGAATAACATTTAAAATATTTATACAGTGCCCAAATGTGTCAGATACTGTGCTGAGCACTTTACAATTATGACTTCATTTGATGCTCATAACCATCCTACAAGGTAGGTACTATCATAACCCCCATTTTACAAACGGGGAAACTAAGGCAAATAAGTTAACTGACTTACCCAAGGTCACACAGTTAATTAAGTATCTAAGATTGTATTTGAAGTTATATCTTCCTGACTAAAGGCCAGTACTCTATCTACTGTGCCACCAACAAGCCACTGGTTAATCCAAAAGGGCCTTCCTTCTCATTATTATTAATGAATGTTTTAATCATCTATAGTTTTCAAAAAATACCCACGCAAGAATGGATATTTGCTTTCATATCTAAGAGATGTTTAAAATATAGCTACCAGGAGACATGTAGAAAAATCTATAACAAATGAGGAAAGGAAGGGAGAAAAATATTATGTCCATCTGATTTCTTCCAATAATTCGAGTTAAACCTTAAGAATTTTTCTCTATTCTTTTTTCCATTAAGAATTTAAAAAGTATATGATCAGCCTCACTTTAATTTGAAACATAACAAAATAAAAAACAATAGCTTTAAGTAACGTACCTTTGATTTTTTGTTCAGTGGCCTAAAATAAAAACAAAAAACAATGTAAATATGAAATAGAAAGAAATGGATTTCTCTGATAAAAATGGTTATTATCACTGTATAAGCAATAGCTACTTTTATTGATGAAAAATATGGATTTTAGAGTAATTGCACAAGGACTTTGCCCCCACAGTTTATTCTTGTTACCTTGTCTATAAATGCAAATAAAATCCTGAAATAATTTTTTTAGAAATTCTAAAGAGAAGCTTTACATATTTAAAATTTCACTGATGAATACATTTCTCTTAAGATGAATTTAAGCAGTTATATTTACTTGCAAAATTAAAATCATGCCAAAAGAAATAAATTTGTTTTTGAATATATTTTGAAGTCCTTGTTTCATAAAAGCAAAGAAAAAACCAACTCTTATTTTGCTCAAAGCAGTTATGAATATTTACCTTTTGAAGGTAAGAATAAAAATAGACTTCTGATATAACTAAAACATGAGATAGAATGGATGCCTCTATATTACTTTAATTATTAATTTAATTTTTTCCCCTCCAACAAAGTTTATAAAACTAGTAACTAATGAGAAGCTTGGTCACTAATATGGGTGCAGGTGGGGTTGGGTTTAGGGGAGGGAAGGAATTAGGACTGGGGATGGAGGTGGAGGAGAAGGGAGATGCTGAGAGTAAAATGAGTAGAAACAAAACATGAGCAAGATATCCTAGCAGCTAGTAGCCAGGCAATCTCCTTAAAGTTTTTTGGCATTTCAAGAGACTATGGGCCAACTAGGATGATGATGGGGAACAGGTAGCCATTAAGGACAATAGGAAAAATCATCAAAAAGCCTAGGTAATTAATAATATGAATTAATTATTCCTTGAATAGTACGTGCAGAGTTGTTAATACATGGAGGCAGAAACATATTCTTTTACTTAGTTAAAATAAATGTCTGGGGAAATGAATGAAATGTACTGGTTCAAATATTCTAGTTAATGGTTACCATATATGGAATACATTATCAAAAGAAATAATTAACTACCATAACAAACTATACTATACATTGTTTAATATTCCTTTGAGAATTCAGCAGGTACTTTAATATGCATTAACACTTTAGCACATTATGAACATCAATTAACATGAAAACATATACCAGAAAACTAAGCTTCTAGTATAATATGTTTAGAGATAAATATTATATGAAGTAAATCTAAGATTAGAATTAAGGCTTTTGGTTACTTAGTGTTATTTCTGAGAAGTGACAACAGAAGGAAAAACATTTTTAAAAGTGTTATTAATTAACTAATTGTGAGATAGTCCTTCAAAATATTAAGTTAAAGGAGTATCATGTAACAAAGAAATTTTCCTTCTTAAGACAAATCCAATGTGTAAATTGATTTAAGTCAACTTAACCAACTTAACCCAAAGAAGAAGGTAATTTTTTTTATTCCTTAAAGGTCACAAGTGATAGCTCTTTTTAATTTGAAATTTATATAATCAAATAAGAAATATAAATCTGTTTTATATCAGTGGTCCACATATTGTATCTGAGAGTAACATCAAGGAATATTATATAGGAGAGCAATGGCAGCTGCTCCACTAAGTTGATTTAACAAAGGGGTACATGTATCTTAAATAAAGGACTTCCATTTAAAAACATGAAACTTGATAAGAGAAGTTTGTTCAAAAAGATAAAATCAATGAAAAAAATGCATAGCTAGTTTCATGCCTTTAAGTCTAAATTATCTAGGTTCACTGTCTCTCTTTTGAGTTAAATATTAATCATTTTACTATTAATACTCTTTTAAGTTAGGAAGAGAAGAAATTCACATGAGTATGGTTTGCTATTTAGAAACCTGATAGATTTGGTGTTGGAAAACTATAAGACTAATGATTAAAAACAAGTGTTATTTTTTGTTTAACATCATAACTTATAAACTTGACTTACTCTAAGGATAATGGATAACTTTTAGGAATTGTAATTTTTATCAACTTTTCTCATTTTATTTAGCTATATTTTTGTAACTTAAGGGGAATTCAAAGTAATCAAGTAGTATTTTCTTTAAAACATTTTACAGGAATTCCTTATTTTAGAAAACAGACATATTCATAAGATTATAGAATTTAGAGCTAGAAGAGATTTTACAGATGAGGAAACTGAAGCTGTCCCAAGGAGCTCACAAGTAGCAGAGCTTAAATTCAAACTCAGGTGCTGTATTCAAACCCAGTGTTCTTTCTGTTATATCATTCTGCTTCTCAAAAAACAAAAACAAAACAAAATGCTGCAGACAAGTGAAAATATGTTTATGAATAAGCAGTTAAAATGTCAGAGAGGATCAGAGCATGCTGGGTGTTTTATTAATAAGAGTGCTTCCTGAGTCTAGGCTCATACTTTAGTTTCCCATCTGGTCAAAGGAATTTCACATTTAGAGACCTCCCAGTTCCATAGCCAGAACTCTTAGACCTTCAATTCATTTCTTTTCTGACTAGTCATTTACAATACAAAATAAATTGGGTTACAAAATCACATTTCATCATATATTGCTACCTAGCAGAATTAAAAACCATTAGACCACACTTTCTAGCTGCCAATGCCATCAGGTTATTTTTCATTCTTATTCTGTTTATACATACTATATATATATATGTGTGTAGGTATATGATGTATATGTATGTGTGTATACACACACACACATCCATCCATACATTTACAATTATATTTTTGTGTATTTACTTATTTACATGTTGTTTCCTTTGCTTGAGGGCAGGGGCTTTTTTTTTTAACTTTTAACACAAAATCTAGCATATAGAAAGCACTTAATACAAGCTTGTTGACTAGTTTTAAGAGACTTTAACAATTGTCTATGCTAGCCCCCATTTTCTAAAGACAATAAAATGGATATCCAGAGATATTAAGCAATTTGTTGAAAGTCAAATAGCCTAGCCTAGTCAAACAAAGAGCTGGGATAAACAACCATGTCCTTTGACTTCTAGACCTGAATTCTATTATACCTTGATTAATTCCAGCCTAAAAATTTCTTAAAAATCAATGTCTCAAATTTTATAGGAAATTGCACTTCATCAGTGTTTTAAATTAAAAGTTCTCTGAAGCACATTTACTTAAAATAAGGGGTTTCTTTTTTTACTCTGTCATTTAACTTTTGTCTTCTATTCTTATTAGAATTATCATAGGATATTGACCATATTTTCTACTGAGCTATAAAAATTATTTGGTCTTATATTTTATGTGTTTATTATATGCCAGTTATCTCTAATAGGGAAAAATATTAAATTAAAAGTCTGTGTACAATAGTATATGAACTCTTAAAATGAATTCAGTAATCAAAGCTAACACCAACATAACAGAATCACAATGTCATAAAATTCAGCATGTATTGATAAGCATCTTCACATCATAGTCTAGGCTGGAATTAAAAAGGATGGATTAAAAAAAACACAAAACAAAGTATTAATATTTTCCTAATAAATATTATACCCACAAACAAGCTATCTCAGAATCTATAGTATAGCCACATGACAGAATCTAGGTCAAAAGTAGTTTACAAATCAATATTAATAAAATATTTATTTGAAACAGGCAAAGTATTCTATCCAGCAGAGTAGGTAAGTAGATACAGATCTTTTAAGTTCCTACTTGAAAATTTTCATAGGCCACTTTGGCTTCTGATATTATGAAAAATAAAGATAACAAATTCTGGAAGTTTTCAAACTTCACAACTGGTTAAAATCAATTGAAAAAATGCACTGAAGGCTTTTATATTAAATATACTTTTGAACCAGTAAAACATCAATTAATTATAGAAGTACTAGTCCAAATAACTCAGAGCTAACAAGAACAAGAGACATGATATACATGAGTAAATATCATTTAATATTCTTACATTAAATATTATTAGGTTTATTTAAAACAACTTAATAAAATCTCAAACAAGCTATAAGCCTAACACTGAAAACAGGCAAAACATGATAGGGAAATCTGCCTCTATTTGTTGAAAAATTTTTTTTTTCAATTGGCTGACCTATAAAATTCCAAGACCTGAAAATGGTTGAAGCTAGATTTTCTCATTGAGATGGCACTGCTTTACTTATCTTCAATGAACTTTAAATGAGAACTACATCTAGCTCATGGCTGGATATGTAAAATGATAAGAATTGTTTCTTCACTCTGGAGCCAAACAAAATTCCTCTTCTTTCAAAAGATAGCTCTTGAACATTGATAGCTACTGTGACCCTGACTTGTCCTCTTCTTTAGGCTAAACTTCCTCAGTTCCTTTAACTTACCTGCATGTGATATGGGCTCAAGGCCCTTCAGGTTGGCCTCCTTTGGATGTTCTCCAGCTTAGCATTCATTGTTCTTCTCATATGTGGAACCCAGAACTGACAGCAATACTTGAGACAAATTCAGAGAGATTGTTACCTCCCCTTTCTTGGAAGGTAATGCCTCTCTGAATGCTGTCCAGGATCTAAACAGCTTTTCTGACTGCAATGTCTTGTTATTAGTTCTTATTCAATTTAGAGTCCACTAAAACCCACTAAATTTTTATTTCATCATATCTCTCCTATCCTGTACTTGAAAAGTTGATTTTTTGAATTATCCTACTGAGTTTTATCTTACCAAATTAAGATCTTTTGGGATCCTATCATTCAATGTGTTAGCTAACCTTTCCAGCATGGTATGTAAATATGATGAACATGTGATTAGTACAGTATAACATACTTTACTGAAAGTGTTGTTAAAATCTAGATAAACTATATTTATGGCATTCTTCTTATTTATTAGTTTAGAAACCCTTACTGATAAAGGAAATAAGGTTAGTATGACATGAACTGTTCTTTGGGAAGCCATACAGGTTCCTTGTAATCCTTTGCCCCTTTTCTTCTAGATGTTCATCAACCATTACTTTAATGATCTGTTCTAGAATTTCCCCAAAAATCAAAGTCAAGTTCATTATCCCAGTATAGATTTGATTTTCTTTCCTTTTAAAAAAATTGAACCAAGTTTTGCCCCTTTCTGAGCTAGTGGAACCTCTCCCATTTTCTATGGTCTTTCAAATGTTGACAATGGCTCAGAAATCCTGCCAGTTTTTTTATTACTCAAGGACAAATTTCACCTGACCAGGTGATCTGAGTTCATTAAGGATAAATAACTAAAAGATTTTACAAATATCTCCTTATTTATCATGGGTGTCAAGACCTTGCTAGTCATTTTTGTTTTGTCCATTCCAATGCAAAGGTCATTCTCTTTGGTAAAGAAAACTGAAGCAATGAAAGAAGTGAGCTTCTTTTCTCTGAATTCCCCTTCCTTTAGCCCAAATGCCCAAAGAAGTCCTAGTCCTTTCATTCATCTCCCCCTCCCCACCCCCGCCAATAAAGGGGTGGGTCTGGACCTGGGAGTCCATTAGTATAAGAAACTCCCAAGTAAGAAAATTTCAGTGCAACTTTATAAACAAATAATTCCCCTTTTGTTCTCCAGGTTTCTCACCACCATCAGTTACTCTGAGCTGATATCTCAAAACACTAATTTTAATAACATGTTTACAGAGGCATGTTCTTACATTCACTTTCCATTACCTGGCCCTGCTTCTATCTTATGGATTAAAAAAAAAAATTCAATTCACTTGATGAGTTTATCTGTAGACAGTTTCTTTAAACAAGTCTTACTTTTCATCTTAGGTTAACTTATTTTCCCTCTTTCCTTTTCTTTGGAATGTTATTCTTAAGAACTTCCATTCCTCTGGCAGACGCAAGAGTCCATGAAATCTTAAAACTACCTTTCGCCACAACTTTTGGAGTTTGCATTCCTCAAATGTGGGGTGCATGTCACACTATGTTCAGATTTCCTTTCCTTTATTATAAGACACAAGGAGGGAGTTTATTTCCCTCTCAGGTTCCTGCCATTTTTACTCTAGTTACTAGTCTCTCCTTTTTAGTAATAATCATCTGCAGAATAGAATTTCTTTTTGTTTCCTCGGCATTTTGAAGGATAAAATTATTAAGGCAAGTCAAAAAGATTAGCTGCTCTGTTTTTAGCATTATAATTATAATAATTGGATAATTGAAGTACCTTGTTTGTGATATATTTCCTAAACTCTTCCATCTATTGGCTCTTTCTATAGGATGATCTGTAGTAAAATCAAGTGACAAACTCACTTTGGTTTCTCCCTTCATGGATCTTCACTCCAGTTCCTAGATTTTCTTACTGCAACATACCTTTTTAACATGCAGTTCTATTTCACTCCATTCCCTTTGGCTAAACAGTTTTATTTTGGGGCTAAGGTATACCTATTCAGAGCCATATTCAGTCATTGGTTTCAAATAAACAATTCTCAACAAGACTTATGAAGTCAAATTTACTTCTTTCTGTTAAGCTCTCTAATTCCTCTTGCTTTACAGCTTAAGTTTTGGGCTTTTATGCCCTTTCTTATGCAATCTCATGTGAACTTTGGGTATTTCAACTGTTATTTCTCTACTTTTACTGTAGCTGCTTATGGTACCTGGTTTGGTTGGATATACAAAGATTAGTCCCAGACTCTATTCTTTTTGGGGTAAACCTCTTTTGATTACATCTTTAAGACATCAGGAAAATGTACTAGTCCATCAATATCTAAGCATCTCTCATCCCTATATTTTTTAGCTGTGATCCAGAAGTCCTAATCTCACTCTAGACAAGTTCCTAGCCAGATGCTCACTTCCTAAATCAATTCTTTTATTTTTCCCTTTTGTAACCCTTGCTGGCAATGGGTAATAATAAATGAAACATAATTTAGCTTCTTGTCCAAGAACCTTTGGAAATACTTTTTAGATTCTTTATGATTGTATCAATTATGTTCATATAAATTACACAATTAGGCATATCCATCAGTTTTTATTATGATCGTCTAGTATTTTGTAAAAGGTAGTCTTTTTTGGGGGTGGTAGGTGGGGATAGGTTGGCTACAAAACAATTGAGGTCCTTTTCAAACCTGAAATGAATGTTGTAGCAGCTTCCTAATAGTTACCTTGACTTCATTTTCTCTTCTGACTAATTTAGCAAGGTGGTGCGGTGGATATGAGCACCTCTTTGCAGTTATAATGCAACAAAAGCTTTTGGGGAAAAAAAACACCTTTAGATGAAGCAATTTTCATTTCTTAAATTATGTTTATATTTATATACACATTACCTTCTTTTGAGCAGCTTCCTTCTTTTTCTTGTCGTCCTTTCTCTTTTTCCTTTCTTCCATCAACTGTTCTTCCTCTTCTTTCACTAAATCCCTGAACCACACAGGTTGCAATTAACTTTCCCAAAACATATCAGGGAACACATACATGCTGCATACAAGTTATTTTTTACTCCTCTTATGAGGAATAACAACATGACAAATAGGGATATTACATCTCTGCTATTTTTCTAATTTGAATATTTCAATAATGCAATCCTCCCCAAAAAACCCAACCTGTCACCTAAGTTTAAAGCTTTTCTCTCTCTCTCTCTCTCTCTCTCTCTCTCTCTCTCTCTCTCTCTCTCTCTCTCTCTCTCTCTCTCTCTCTCTCTATATATATATATATATATATATATATATATATATATACACATACACACACAACACACACACACATATATCAGGTAGCTTTTGATTTTTACTTGGGGGGGGGGTAGAAGAAAAGAAATTGGGACAGTATAGACCCATGATTTTATCAGTGTAGGGAACTCTAAGAGAGTAAACTCTCTTTTTCATCTATGCATATTTGTAACTCATCTATAAATGAGATGCTAAGAGCTGCCTAAGGCACTTAAAGAGATTTAGTGACAAGTATTATCACATATTTACTGTATCAAAAGTACTTCTTCCTAGGACATACATATAGTAGGACCACAACCACACATACAACATATTATGTAATAATATTGATCATTATGCTAGCACACACTTAATGATGCATTAAAAAAATACTTATTTTGATTTCTTGTGTTAAAGTTATTTTTGATCCTTCCTACAATTAATTCTTCCATTTCACTCTGGCAACATTAATTTTTGTCAAATAAAAACAAACCAAATAAACCTTCCCCATTATCTGAGAAAGGTTAAAAAAAGAGAGAGAGATGTGAGATAACATCATGGTAGAGTGGTTAATTTTTGTGACCATACTTAGTATAAGTAGGAACATAGTTAATAGACAGTTTCTACGAAAATGCATCGTCAAAATCTAGACAAAGAGGCAAACCCTTTTTTATCCTACTCTTTCCTCCCTATGTACAAATGCAGGCCTAATTGATGTCCACAAACTATGAGTTTTTATGCTGTTAAATGTCTCCAATACAACTAACACTCTCTCTCTCTCTCTCTCTCTCTCTCTCTCTCCATCTCATAAATGTATGTATTGACTAAGCACATTACCAGTAGTTTATAGTTTATGCCTGGTGATCTTTCAGTATTAAACTTCTTCCAAATTCTTTCCTCTTTCTCACCTAGATCCCTCTAATTCTAGACCTGTGCAATTTTCTCAAACTTAATATACATTTTTTCGTATTTATTTTAATACTGAATTGTGCTAGGTACTAGGATATATGGAAGGGAGAAGATGTGAAGATGAATAAGACATGATCTCTGCTGCCAAGTAAGTAATTTATTTCTGATTCTTTCAAAAAAGGCAGATAACAGAATGCAGAATGATTAAAATCATATATTAACTTAAGCAGTAAAGATCCAGATCTATTCTTTCAGAATCTTACATGTGAAAAGGCAGAAAAGTACATATGGAATTTTAAGGAATGTTGATGCTTAAAGGAGCCAATTATCTGGAAATCTATTGGTATCTATATATTTCTTGAGTAAAGTTTCCAGGTGGGCAGAGTATTTGTTGCTTTGCAATCAGTGAGAGACACTAGCTGCTCTCTTGCCACCTCTTCAGTTTGTCTTGGGTATCAATTTTCTATTAATCATTTTAGTTTAGTGTAACTAAATGGGAAAAGCTTCCTAACATTTAGTACTATCCAAACATGTAATGGACTTTTCACAAGGAAGTAGATTATATTTTTAAACCATGACACCTGCACCACAGCCCCACAGCCAATCAGCTCATAATGGAACCTGCTTTCTACCCCTGGGGCTACGGGTTCAGTTTGGTGATTTTTGCCTTATCTTGTCCAAAACTAGATCCTTATGTCATTTCCAAATGCTATAAAGCATACCAACTTTCTCCACCCTAGTTTTCCTATATGTATTTTAAATCTTTTATTAGAATACAAGGAAAATCAGAAACTGTCACTTGCTTGTATTGGTGTTCCTGGTGTTTAGCACAGTGCTTAGGCATATAGTAAGAACCTAAATGTTTTTTCATTCATTCACCTCTGTTGTTTAGATATAGGTTAGAGTAGATGACCTTTGATAAACCTGTGATTCCAGGAAGGAAAAAAAATTAGTGACATTAAGTTTTTTTAAATCGGCTCCCTAGAGTTATATAAGCAAAACATATCATCTTCAAAAAGTGAGTTTTGTTTGCTCTTTGCCTATGCTTATTTCTTTAATGTCTTTTTCCTGTTGTACTATCACTAGCATTTCTAGTATAATACTGAATAGTAACAGTGATAATGGCCATCCTTATTTCACTCCTGATATTTTTGGAAAGTCTACTAGCTTGTTCCAATTATAGATTATACTAGCTATTGATTAACTTAGATAAGTATTACTTATCATCTTAAGGAAAACTCCACTTATTCTTATGCTTTCTAGTGTGTGGTTTTTAAAAATGGGAACGAGTACTCTATTGTCAAGTTTTTTTCTACATTTGTTGAAATAAGCATATGTTTTTGTTGTTCTTGTTATTAATAGTCACTTATGTTTCTGTGAACCTGTCCTGTAGTCCTTGGTATAAATCCAGCCTGGTTTAGTATATGATCTTTATGATATATTGTTGTAATCTCCTTGTTAGTATTTTATTTAAAATTTCTGTATCAATATTCAACAGGACAATCAGTCTAAAGCTTTGTTTCTGTTTTGATGTCTTTGGTTTAGATGTGAAGACTATATTTGTATTATATAACAAAATTGGTAGGACCCTTTCTTTACCAATTTTTTTCTGTTTATGTAGTAATGTAGTCTATTATTTAAATGTTTTATAGAATCTGCTTGCAAATCCTTCTGTCATGGGATTATTTTTCCTTTGTCATTTCACTTATAGCTTGTTCAACTTCTTTTTTCTAAGATAGAGTTAAATATTTTACTTCCTGTCTTATTAACCTGGGCAATTTATATTTTTATAAACATTCACCATTTCATTTAGATTGTCAGTTTTACTGGCATACAATTGGGCAAAATAGCTCCCAATAATTGCTTTTTCTTCTTCGCTGGTTATGAATTTGCCTTTTTCATTTTTGATACTGGTAATTTGTCTTCCTACTTTCTTCTTCTTTTTTAAAAACAAGTTGGCCACTCAAAAAAAACTCTGGTGGTTCTATGTTGTCTTCAGGATGAAATACAAAATCCTATTTGATGTTCAAAGTCCTTCATAACTTAGGATTCCTACCTTTCCAGTCTTCTTACACCTTACTCCTCTTTGATCCAGAGACACTGTTCTTTGTTATTCAGCAAAGAAAAGAACAGAAAGGCCATTCCATCTCTTGGTTCTGGACATTTTCTCTAGCTGTCTCCCATTAATGGAATGCCTTCCCTTGTTTTTATCTACTGGCTTCCTTGAAGGCCAAACTAAAATCCTACCTTCTATAGGAAGCCTTTCCCAAATCCTCTTAATTTTAGTGTCTTTGCTCTTTTAATTAATTTCATGAAATAAATATTTCTATAATTTGTTCTTTGACCCATCCATTCTTTAAGATTAGATTCTTTAGCTTCTATGATTGGACTAGCATTTTCCTGAAACAATTTCCTTAACTTAGTTTCTTACTCCTTCTTTCCCACATCTCCCATCCTGAGTGGCCCCAGCTATGTGTAGTCCAGCTGGGCCTTTCAGACCCGAGTGGGTACCTGAGACCATGAAAGTTGACATACCCTGATGACAATCTGACCTGTGTTTCATAAGTTTCACAATGGAGACAGAGACAAGGGAAGCTGTGTCCAGAGAAGCCTCTGTTGTATATCCCTGCTGGGTAAGGGCAAAGCAATTTGTTAAATGCTCAGTGACACACTTTGTCTCAACAAAGAACCTGAACTAAGAGAATGCTGGCTTTAGAACCATACTGTGGTTAAGCTGGGGGGGGGGGGGGGGGGGGGGAAGAAGCCCTGCAGGTACTGAGGAGGAGAGTCATTGGCTTGGAAGGTGGAACAGTGCCTGGTTTCCTCTCAATAGAGTCCTCCTGATTGTTTGGGGAATCCTCCTGGCAGGAGGCTACCCCTCTTCCAGATGTCAGCTTGGTGGGTCCTGAAGCAAGGTGCTCAGGGAGGGTAAAGAAGTGTCAAGGCCAGCTTTTCCTATATGTTGTTGACTGTGCTGTATTAATTGGGCTGTCAGCACAGTTAGACTGAAACTAAATTGTAGTGGCCCATTCAGGGACTAGAGACATAAGTTTAGAATTTAAAAACCCTCAAGGTTTAGGGACTATAATGAAAGCAGAGGGGCAGCAAATGGAACTGCTGATTGCTCAGGTGAAAAAAATCTCTCCAGACAGGAGTAGAGACTGAGGAGCCTCAGGCAGGAATTCACTCAATCGTTTCTGACCCCTAAATTCAAGCTCCTGTTGAGAAACATGGGACTAGAGAAGGGCAGCTGACTTGAGGCAGAGATTGGAGAACCTTTGGTGGATAGATAGTCTCAGGCTTTTTCTATTACTGCTTCCAAGAGGAGGACCCTGATTCCCTACCCTGAGGGCAGAAGCTTGGAGTGACCCTCTCTACCCAAAAGAGAATACTGCAGAAATTCAAACAGAAACCTGAAAAGTCATTTGAGCAATGGTTCCTGAGGGTGTAACCAGTGCAACCAGTGCAAAAAGGCTCTCTGTTTTTGGAACTGCTGAAGGTCTTCTTTTATAGTCAAATAAATTTGTTATAGCCTCCAGAAGGGATATGCTCTTTGTCCAATTTTAGATGGCTAAGATAGGGAATTATTCACATTTGACCTTGTAAAAATGAATTCTTTTTGCAGCCAGCTTGAAGACTGGGAATTTGCAAGAGGTTGAGAGGGTGGGTGAAGTTCCTAATGAAAAAGATAGATTGGATTTACTTGGCCCCTCAAACCCTACTCCATGGACTGTTACACCATAAACCCAGAGAGTCTTAGGGGCAATTAGATCTCCCTTTTTAGGTGGCACTCCATCCAAAAAATGCTTTCAGATTTTCATTTCCCAGCCCATATCAATGTGGGTTGATCAAGTGGTCCTATTTAAGCAGGAGTTTGGGATAGTTGTGGCTTGGGCATATATTGCTGTCACTTCAAACAAATACTTTAGGAAAGGAAGACAGGGGGAAGTCACATAACCTGTTGCTGATAGAGAGGGATGACACTATCCTCAAAAGGGAGCTCTGAGTGTAGCTCCTGAAACATAGGGTTGACAAGAAAGTAATTATTAGGAGGCAGGTGGGTGGCCCAGCAGATAAAGTACCAAGACTAGAGTTGGGAGAACATGGGTTCAAATATGGCCTCAGTCACTTAGTAGCTGTGTGACCCTGGGCAAGTCACTTAATCCTGTTTGCCTAGTTCTTCCCCTTCTGACTTATGAGTTGCTACTGAGACAGAAAGTAAGGGTTAAAAAATATAAAAAGCCATGTCTTAAGGATTCTCCAAAGCCCTTGCCCCATTAGGATAACTCATACGTGCTTCCACAGAGAGATTATAATTCTCAATCACTGAATTAAGGTGAGGGATAGTTCTATTGCGAAAGAAGGATGAAGCCACTCCAAAGAGGCCTCAAAGAGTATAAAGATTTGATATAGCTCTCAAGAAGGGGCAAGTCTTGGCAGGTGGACTAGGGAATAATGAGTGAATGGTGGTAGAGGAAGAATCTTAGTATTAAATTAAATCCTGGAATAGGTTGCATACAAGAGGCTTATTATCTCTTAGCCATTTTACTACAAATGTTGCAGGATGAAAAACTGTTGACTGTGCCAAAAGTGTCCACACAAAGGTCCTGGTTTTCATGGAGCAGCTCCTGCTCATCACTATAATCTCCTATTAGGAAAAGAAATCTGTGACTATATTGGAGGGAGTATCATTTGTTCTGTGGTTCTCATGTTCTTGGTGCTTCTCAGATTTATCACCTCCACTCTGCACTAAGACCCCTATAAACTTCAAAGATATGACATCACATGGACCAGAATGTGAGTCTTACAGACACAGTTTTCTGAAAGAGGAAGGAAGGGTTTAGGACTTCTACCTTGTCTTTTCCCACATTTGTGTTTTGTTTGTTTCTGTTCTCCCTCTCTCTGTAGTATTGTCCAGTAAAAATATCTCAGATTTGGTCCCTCTGAAGCAGGGAGGAAAAACTTGGGCTATTTTCCACATTTGTTTTCTTCCTTTTTTTCCTCTTTAGTACTGCCTATGCTAGGAGGACTATCTGTAAAAGGCTTAAAACCTTTAAAAAAAAAAAAGGTGAATACTCCACATTTTTTGGTTTTGTTTTTCCCTCTTCCCCCTTTTTTCTCCCTTTATGCTACCTAGACAAGAGAACTATCCAATCATTTCCATGGTAGAAAAGATGAGCATTTCTCCACAACAGCTTCCCTGAAACATCTTCTTCCTCCCATTTAACCTGATTGGCCCCAGCTTCCCTGATGCATTTTTCTGGTGTAGAAGCAGTAATGGTCCCAGCTGTGTGTAGTCTGGGCCTCTCATATTGGATATGTGAATGAGACCATAAAGAGTCAACATAGCTTGATGACTAACTGACCCAGGTGTGTTCCAAGAGAGAGACAAGGAAGAGCTACATCCAGAGAAGCTAAGTGCCACTGTATCCCTAATGTATATAATTGCTAATAGAGCAAAGTAAACCTTTTCCTTTCTTACATGTTCAGGGACTTGTAAGTGCTTCACTTTGTACTTTGTTTTAATATCAAGATAGAACTAAGATTATACTGGCTTTAAAACTGTAGGCACAACAGTTTCCAAGTAATTTTTTATCTTTGATTCAAAAACCTTTACTGAATGTAACTTTTATTGCATTATGGTCAGAAAAAGATGCATTTAATATTTCTGCTTTTCTGCATTTTTTAGTGAAGTTTTTATGTTTTAATACATGTTCAATTTTTGGGAAGCTGCTGTGGTGGATAATTAAAAATAACTGAGGAAATAAGCTGGGCTATACAACTTATAAGCAAAAAATACATAATAAATAAGTCAGTGGACTCCCTGGTTCAAAGACAGAGAAATATTTTTATACATTAAAAAGTTAATCAAATATGTATATTTTTAAACCCTTATCTTTCACCTTAGAATCAATACTATATATTGGTTCCAATGCAGAAGAGTGGTAAGGGCTAGGCAATGGGGGTCAAGTGACTTGCCCAGGGTCACACAGCTAGGAAGTGTTTGAGGCCACATTTGAACCTAGGACCTCCCATCTCTAGGCCTGACTCTCAATCCACCAAGCTACCCAGCTGCCTCCAATCAAATATATTTTTTTAAAAAGCAATTAATTAGGATTAAAAATTAGGTAATCTGATTTCTAATTGGAAGAATTAGGGGCTTTCCAAGTTGGGAGGGGGATACTATACAATAAATCAGAAAAAGAGGCATTGTACCCCACACCTACATCCTGTAGCTGTGTTTAATCAAAGGAACATGGAACTATCAACTGACCACTGCAGGACCAATTTTCATATAAGTTATATAGGTTGAGATATATAGTTGCAAGAAACTCCCTGCATCAATCTTTGGATTTGACTGAGTTTCTGGTTAGTGTAATCCAGGTCCTTATTAGGGATCTCTAAGCAACAGGTAGAGGTGGTCCAGCTTCCCAATCATGCAGGGTACAATAAAGTTTTCTTACAATTCTCATAGTTAAACAGAAAAGGAACTAAGTAAGGTAGGTCCAGAACTGAGTCACAAAATGGAGTCAGTATGGTTCACTTGATTCCCACAATGCTATATACAGTTGAGATTAGGTATGCTCCTTTCAATTCCCATTCAATATTCTCCAGAGGTCATTATTTCTAACTTTTCTAAAATTCATTGAACTTCTTTTGTGGTAAGATTTATCTGGGTTGGAGAAAAGTAAACAGGCCTCCCACTATTCTAATTTTATTATTTCTTTCTTGTAACATTTAATATTTCTTTAAAGAATTCAGATGCTATGCCATATATTGTATATATGTTTAGTATTGATACTAATTCATTGTTATCTTTTAGCAAAATGTAGTTTCTCTGTTTATCTCTTATATTAGGTCTATTTTTGCTTTTGTTTTGTCAGGGCTTATGACTACTATCTTCCCTTTTTATACTTCAGCTGAAGAATAATAGATTTTGCACCATCTCTTTATTTTACCTGTGATTTTTCTGTTTTAGGTTATTTCTTATTGAATATATTGTTGGATTCTGGTTTCTAATCCATTATGCTATTCTAGTCCATTTTATGGGTTGAGTCCATCCCATTCCCAGTTATGACTGCTAACTTTGTATTTCCTTCCAACCTATTCTTTTATACTTTTCATCCTCCCCTGAACCCCACCCCATCTCTTCTTTATGATTATTTTGCAGAGGTAGCTGAGTAGCTAAGAACCAGATGTAGAGTTGGGAGGATATAGGTTTAAATCTGGCTTCAAACACTTCTTAACTGTATAACCCAGAGCAAGTCACTTAACCCTGACTGTCCTCCTTTAGGATGGATACTTGGTATTAATTCTAAGACAGAAGGTGAGGGTTTAAAAAAAAAAAAGAAAAAGCATTTTGCTTCTGACTGCTGCCTCCCTTAGTCCATCCTCCTTATTTCCTCTCTCTTTTCCCATAATCTCTTCTACTTCCCTAGAGGCCACTTTGCATCTGACAGCATACATATGTATATTTTCCCCCCTTTTTAACCAGTTCAGATGAGAGTGGGGTTCAGTGTTGCTCACTGACCCTACTACTGTCTTTTTTGTATAAACTCTTCCTTGCCCATCTTATTTATAATAATTTCCCTCATTCTTTCTCTCTTCCTCCCTCTCCCAATGTATTCCACTTCTATACCCTTCCATTCTTCTTTTGCTCTCATCCAAATATGATGAATCACTGAGGCCTTCTGTCCAATTAGACTTTTTCTAAGACTGCTGATGATTATAGTTATGAGAGGTTACAATTGAATCTGTCCCTATATGTTCTATCTTGGCTATTTTCATCCCTGTGTGCTGGAATGTTCTCCACCATATATGTACATAAGCTGGCCCTCACATCCCCATAGGCCTGTCTATCCATCTCCTAAAATGTCTTGGAATAGAAAAATTATTGTGACTTTTTCTTGGCCTTTCTGATCAGAATTCAGACTGGTGTATTTTCTTGGTTGTTGTGGATGTGGGTTAGGCAAAAAAAAAAAAAGTTCCTCTCATTCTGTCATCTTAAATTCTTCCTCATTGTTATTTTTTGTCTACATCAAGCCATTTTTGGGAAGAATAAAAATAGCTTTCCCTCCCAAATGAGCTCTCCTTTGTGACAAAGAAAAGCCATTAAGCAAAATAAATAAATGAATAAATGAAGATTGATTATGACTACATCTTCTCTCTAAATCCATCACTGGTTTTTTACTTACTGAGTTCTACTCTCTTTTCCTGAACTCTATTTCTGCTTTTTTTTTTCACGTTGCATCATATCATGTAAGATCTTCCCATGCTTCTCTAGTTCCTAATAGTTGCCATTTAAAAAACCCCACAGTATATCCTATCACATTTTTATGCCTTAGTTTCCTCATTAGTCATTCCCATTTGAGAGATAGTCACTTTGTTTCTAGTTCTTTGCTACTACAGAGTTATGATATTTTGGATCTGTACTGGACTTTTAAAAATGTCTTTATTGGGGGCAGCTGGGTAGCTTGGTGGATTGAGAGCCAGGCCTAGAGATGGGAGGTGCTAGGTTCAAATCTGTCCTCAAGACACTTCCCAGCTGTGTGACCCTGGGCAAGTCACTTAACCCCCATTGCCTAACCCTTGCCACTCTCCTGCCTTGGAACCTATACATGCTATTGATTCCAAGACTGAAGGTAAGGGTTAAAAAAAAAAGTCTTTATTTTTTAAGAGTAAATGTCAAATATTAGGATTACAGAGTCAGAGTATGAATAAAGTCATTTTGGGTGGGTTATCTTAAAATTGGCACTCATGAGTTGTGATCCTAATTTAATCCAACCACTTAATTTTTTCAATTCAACAAGCATCCATGAAAGCTCAGTGGTAGATAGTAGGCACAACAAAACAAATTCCCCTGCCCTCAAGGTGCTTATATTTCCTAACATAAAATATGACCAATACAAAGCATTTATCAAGAGGCAGTGAGCATTAGCAACTAGGGATGAGGAAAATCAGAATAAGACATCTGACTTGTACTTTGAAGGAAGCTGGAGATTCTATGAAGGACAGGTGAGAAAAAAGTACATTCCAAACTTCCAGGTTCTTCAAAGCTGAATCTGAGATTCATTTGAATCTAACACCCATTGCTATCATAGCAGATTCAAAGGAACTTTTCCCAAGGAAAGTGGTGAGAGCATTACTAGAAGGGTCACCCTTTGCCAAATTATATTTAACTGTATTTCTGTACCTTTCATGCTACTAAAAGAAAATCCCTTTATTTGTAAATGTCAGCTTTAACTTCAAAATTTTCCAAATTTGATCCATTAGTGAATCATTATAAAACAATCCAACCAAAATCTGTATCACATAATGGAATTAAAATAAACCTTTTAGTTTGAATAATCTAGAATAAGCTTACTTTCAATGAAATTTGAATTTTTTTTATCCATACTAAATAAGAAACATGAAATCATCAAAAACAATTAAGAGTTTTAAAATTATATTTGGTTTTGGATCACAAATGCTTTCTACTCTTTTTGTTCATTCCACTCCCCCAGAGATCTTAGTATAATTTCCCAATTTACAGGCTACAGTTACAGGTAAGGAAGATGATGTCAGAACTCTGCTTTTTCTTCCTTCCATGCTATATCTCTTTCTTTTTAAACCTTTACCTTCTGTCTTGGAACCAACACTCTGTATTGGTTCCAAGGCAGAAAAGCAATAAGGGCTAGGCAATGGAGGTTAAGTGACTTGCCCAGGGTCACACAGCTAGGAAATGTCTGAGGTCAATTTTGAACCTAGGACCTTCAGTCTCTTGGCCTGGCTTTCAATTCACTGAGCCACCTAAGCTGCCCCCATCCCTGTGTATTTCTAGAGCAAAGACAAACTTTCCAGGTTATGACTATTTCCAATAAATAAAAGATCAGAATCAATCAATAATCAATCATTTTGCTAAGAATACAAGATGACCTACCTGCCTGGCATCACAAAGAAGTCCCTGAAATTCATTAAAAATAATAAGAATGTCACTGCTTTAGATAAAATATGAATTCACATATTAAATTTATTTTATGCTTTTAAAAAAGCAAGCTATTGTGAGATTCTTTATTCCATATACATTCCTCATTTTTCCTTGCATACAGAAATATTCATGTGAATTGATGTTTATCAAGTACCACAGAATAAAATTATAACTAAAGGAAAGGAAATTCAAATACAAGATTCCCCCCCCACACACACACAACCACAAAATTGCAGAAGGGAATGGCATATCCTTCCTCCATGAAAGTTAGGATAGTTTTTCTTTAAAAAGTATTTAAACTATTTTTGAAACTTGATTGGTTAAGGAGACTGAAGGCTCAAGTTGTTAGTATCACCTCCTGGTCATCTGGGTAAAGAGTCAGGAAGAGCTCTAGGTGCCTGTCTGATGAAAAAAGAAGGGCAACAAAGGCAATGGAGCTTTATTCAAACTAATTATTGAGGTGTATTCAATAAAAGTCATGTTGAATATCCTGCCATGGCTAATAGATATCCTTTTCTTAATTGCTAAATTATATAAAAGTGCCTTATTTTGTTCTAATAGCTTATATAAGCTATCAGGGGGCCTGAGCAGACCAGAACAGCTGCAAATCCAAGCCCCTACCCTTTAACAACCATAACAAAAAGATATATAATGAATGAGAAACATTCTGATTAATTGAAGCAACTTGTTTTTTTAAAAGCACCTAAAACAGAAGTGAGCAGAATTTTGACTTGCCAAAAACCAAAACAGAAATGCAAGGAAAGTAAGTACTACTATCAAGGAAGGAATTTCGTGGTAAGAGAATGAGGGAGGAAGAAGAGGAAAAAACCTTCTGGAGTGGTAGGGTGGATGGGAGCAGTGGAAAATACAAGGGAGAAGAGTACTCCCATGGGAGAAGCAGGCTTAACCAAGATAGGTTTAATTTTTGGGAAGTTATTTCATTGGGAAAGTCACCTTCCTCAGAGTCTTGTCCCTCATAGGAAGCATCCTGGTCCAGAAAATGTGTGAGATCCTAAAAGTAGCAGAGATCCAAAATGGGGAATAGGGCAGTTATGTGGACACCAGACACAGACCCCCAAAAAGCAAGACATAGCAAGGTCTGTGGAACTGATTATGGGGAAGCCAGAGGACAGAACTGATCTTAGGATAATTTCTATTATGCAATCTTTCTCCATCATTCCTTCCCTCACAAATACTCTGAAAAAGCACAATAGAAAAACGGGATGATGGGACAAGAGGCAAAACAGAGAGACTGGTTCAAACTTGGTACTTTATTAGTTCCAACCCTATTAGGAAAACAAAGAGAGATTTGAAGAAAGAATAAAATAAAGGTATAATTTATGATCAAAGAATAAAGAGAACAAAGTAAAGAAAAAATTCTTTAAATTCATAAAGAATTTCTTCTTAATTTAAAAATGAAAAAAAATAATAACCTTTAAGTTATTCAAACATGAGCCTATTAAAGTCTATTGAAATGTTATATCATCCTTCCTCTAAGACCAACTCACTACTAGAAGGGTCCTTTTCCAATTGCAACAGGAGATATAATATTGACCATATGCTATCAATGGAACAAGTATCTTTGGCCATGGAATAATGTAAACCTGCCAAACAATGGAGTGCAAACTCATGCTCTTGGTTATTAAAATAGTACTAATGATATCAAGGACATAACAACTAACCCCAGACAAATGAGGGAAAATATAGCGATCTCAGCACTATTACAGATTTTGTCATAAATATGGCAAATATATTAGGGGGAAGAAAACAAAAAATTGTGAAGGGAAGAACTTTAAAGAGCTGAGAAAATGGCTAAAAAGCAAACTATTGTTTACTGATGTCTGGTATATGTTAATTTCAGATTTTATATATTATTTTATCCTTTATTTTTCAAGTTTTTTTTTCTTTGATGGCTGTGTATTTTAAAATTTGGGTGAAATAAAAACACAAAATATACCTTTCCTCAAACCTATTTACTGCTATGCTCTGCTTTAAAAAAATTCAGCATACAAGATTAACTGAAAATATTTGATTATTGTTTATCAATTCAATTTGCTATCTTCCTTCCCACCAATAACCTAAGCTTGACATCTCAAAGTCATCTTTAAATGTGTACCTTCCTGCAACATCCCCTTCTGATAATTATCAAACCCTACTGACTCTTATCCCCACAATCTCTCATATCCTTTCCATTTTTCACTTATAGCTGCAGATTTTCCTAGCTCAGATGACTACTTCTCCCCTAAAACTAATGTATTAATTTCCTCACTAGTATCTCTACTTCAAAGGTATCCTCTCACCAATCTGTGGTGTTCCACACATAATTTTTCAGATTTATTTCACATTCTTTTTTACACTCTATATTCCAAATTGGACCACTAATAATGGTTGCCTGTTTTTTATACTGACCTTTCCCATATAATCCTTTTTCATCTATGCCTGTGTTGAAATAAGTCCTTCTCGTCTTTCAAATTGTTATATAGGTATCTCTCTCCTTCATAATACCTTCTGCTCCATTATATCAACTCAAAGATATCTTCATCTTCAATTTTTTTAAAGTGCACTTCAGACCTCTCCTTTGCCCCTATTTTGAGAAAGTCAGGTAGCACAGTAGACAGCATACTTAGCTTAGTCAGGAAGACTTGAGTTCAAATCCTGACTCAGACTCAGCTCTGTGACCCTGAGCAAGTCACCTACCTCTTAGTTTAAATCTTCTCATCCATAAAATAAGGTTATATTTTATGACTCAAAAGGTGTCCTCCAGTTTTAAAATCTACCATCTCTATAACATATGATCTGTTTCATATGTAAGAATATGTTATACCCCTCATTTCACAATATGCTCCTTGAAGTTATGGAACATAATTCTTTTTATCTTATAAAGATACTTCCCAGTACTTAAGAGTATATATTAGGTTTTTAATTTATTTATTGTGACAGCTGTTTACTGAGCTTTGCCAACCTTAAAGCACCATATAGATGAAAGCTATTATTACCATTATTCTTCATTTTACAAAACCAACTTTACTATGGGTTTTCTTTAAGTAATACTATTTGCCTAGAATAATTAAGATAGGTGTAAATTTATGAAAATTCATTTAACACTCAATCTTCTAAGGACATATCTAATATATCTCCTTACACTTCTCTTCTTTGACTATTTCAGAATAAGGTTAAATCCAATCCACTAGAGGGGGCTAAATGATTTTATAAAAACCTACCTACAGGTACTTCATTTAATTTTCAACCTCTGATGGAATTCAGCTGCCTCACAAATTTACTAGGTTTTTGAATGATACTAAACCTTCAGCATATTTTTAGAGATTTTTATTACATACAAGAGGCAGAAATAGCAAAGAATCAATGGCAGGATCTGCAGATGGGGAAAGATAGAGAGGAAGATACAGATGGAAAGGAAAGGTGAGTTCCTCCTATGTGGATCTTATGTGGCTGGTGTGGCTTTCTCTTTCTCTAAGGATTATGTATAAATTATGCATAAATTGGGAACTGTTTGTTTATACTTATTTTTTAAAATTAAGGTACTGGCCTTAAGCACAAATAGGGATTGTGGTGGGTATTGGGTAAGATAGTTGGTTACTACAAATAGTGAATGTGTTTGCCAGACCATTCAATTGTAAAGGCTGGTATGCCTCTAGCACAACAGATTACTGTAGGAAATTTGAGGTATAATATGGCTGTTTGCACTGACACAGGCCAAATCTCTAAATAGCAACTTATGCTCCCTTTGTGCATGATCTTAAGGGCTAAATTAGGTGCAAACCTACATTAAGATTCACTGAACCTCATTCTAAAGAATGTGCATAATGATTTTAAAATAAGTGGTACCTACATTAACCTTGTTTGGAGATGGGGAAGGAGAAGAGAGTGGGACAGAGAATCATGGGTAGAATTCAAGGTTCTAGTAAGAAGGGGATGAGAATGATGGCTAGAGGGCAAATGACATCACTTGGATGGTTGATGACATTGTTTTAATTTCATATCTGTCATTGAACCTATAATGGAATGAAACTCCTTTCAAATATATTTCAATATATTTAATGCATGACTATGACTATCTTAAAATATTAAAGCTGGATCACTTAATGATCCAGCCAAAGATTAGATAATAATCCAATCCTTTCATTTTATAGATGTGGAAACTGAGGTTCAAAGGAGTAAAGTGAATGGCCCTAGAACACTAAGCAATTAAGTGATAAAATTAGGACTAGAACTCAAGTCTCTTGATTCAAGATTCAGGACCATCACCCTACTTCCTTTGTGTATCCTTTAGAGCTGATGGTAAAGGGATTTGACATAGTGGAACCAAGTTAGGAGCTACGTATACAAGTTCTTAACAAAATTGCAAAGTAAGGAATGTCTGTCTTTTAGGGCCCTCCACTTCCCTTATAAAATCCTTTATCTACTATTGGGTACTGAATGCCTACATCTTTTGGGTCTGCAACTTGACATTTTACTTTTGAAAAGTTATCTCATAAATATTCATTTCCCTTACAACACAAAAGCAAAATTCACAAAGCTGTGGATATGTTCAATATGCAACTTCCTATGGACATTTGAGGATGTCACTCAAGTTAGTGATCTATGGTTATATTAATATTGAACAGAATATTATTTTTTCAATCTAAGTCCTGACCACAGAATTTGAGTTAGAACATATCTCAGCAGCCAAATCCTAAATCCAACCAACAAAAACATTTTAAATATCTTTAAATTTTAGATAAGTTTGGGAACAGTTTTCATACTACCAAAGTTTAGAAAGAAAAACCAAAAGTTTTGCCAAAATGCTGAACCTGGCAAATAATAATAATTAACATGTACAACAGAACCCTATTTTAGTTGAAATGAAATTGCACATCAATAAACATGACTTCAAAGTTCAGTTAAGATTGAGTAAAAAAAGTCAATTAAATATGCCCATTCTTCCCTCCTCCATGATATTCTGAATTCAAACTTCTAGGTTTTTAAATTAGAAAAATAATTATTTCACAGCATTTGTGTTATTCATATCTGTCAGATCTTTTTCTTCCTTTCCATACTCACTGCTACTATTTCAAATTCAGGTTTTTATAACTTCTTCCCTTGGACTAATAATAGCCTCCTAATAGATTACTCTCTCTCTCTTCACTCTCTATTTCCTCCAATATAGTCTATATACTTTGCCAGATTTCAACTTTCTAAAGAAGAACTATAATCTTGTCTTGTCCCCTCTGCTCAAAGAACTTTGGGGTTTCTTACAGTCTGCTAAATAATAGTCCAAACTTAGTCTGTGATCTAAGGCCTTTCATAATCCTTCAACCTCTTTTTGACCTCATTTTTTCACTATTATGCTCTATACATTTTTGCTAGACTAGACTAACTGTAAATGTTTCAAACTTACTCTTTGCTCTACCTATTGAAAATCTATCCATCCTCCTAAAAGGCTCACTGAAAACGTGGTTGTGATTTCCAAGGGAGTTGGGACATGATGGCAAATGAGCCTGGCTGTGAACTGTAACTAGATCTTTGTCCAAGGAGGTCTAGGCAGTTGATGAAATAATTACATCAAAGTGAGAGACATTAAGAACTTTAGATTGTACCGGTTGATAGTAGAGGAGTTGAAGAGAGAAGCACAAATCACAAAATCTGAAGCTTGAAGCATGTAGAAAAGTAATCTAATCCAAAGAATAACAGGAATATACCCTATAGAAAACTGAAGTTTAGAAACAAAGTCAATTTGAGAAGGACGTGTAAATTTGTTTTAGGATGTTTATTCTGCGATGACAGAGGACTGAAAGGGAGAGCTTGGAAATTGCCTATTACCTTTGAGACTGGACCATTTTGAAGAAATAGCTCTTCAACAAATAATTATCTCCCAGGGAGTCACTCCTTGTAGAACCCAGTCACCTTCCTCAATCAGTGGTCAGGCCTGAGTCATTTAATCCAATTATACAGAACTGGATGTGGGGAGCTATTTAAAACTAAAGATGATATGCACACAATACTCTTTTCTTCCTTCCATTTCCACTTTTATTCCCTTTCTTTGTTTTTGCCCTACCTCTACTCTTTTTCATCTACTTATAAACTGGAAAATATCTAGAGAGCCACTAGACCAAGCAATAAGGTTGGGAGAAGAGAAGACTTGAAAGAGGAAGGGAAACAAGACATGATGCTTTTTAAAAAGTATTTCACATGGATTACTATTGTGCTCAAAGGAATAACAAACTGGAGAAATTCCATGGGAACTGGAATGACCTCTAGGAATTGATGCAGATTGAAAGGAGCAGAACCAGGAAAACATTTGTACACAGAGACCAACACCCTGTGGTACAATCGAATGTAATGGACTTCTCCATTAGTGGCAATGCAGTGATCCTGAACAATTTGGAGGGATCTACAAGAAAAAACACTATCCACATTCAGAGGAAAAACTGTGGGAGTAGAAACACAGAAGAAAAACAACTGCTTGATTACATGGGTTGAGGGCATATGGTTGGGGATGTAGACTCTAAATGAACATCCTAGTGCAAACACCAACAACATGGAAATAGATTTTGATCAAGGACACATGTAATACCCAGTGTAATTGCGCATCAGCTACAGGAAGGGGAGGGAGGGAAATAATATGATTCTTGTAACCAAGGAATAATGTTCTAAATTGACTAAATAAATTAACTTAAATTTTAAAAAAAGTAAAAAGTATTTCACAGATTCATGGCTCTACATCTATTTCATAGGCTATTTAGTAAAACTCTTTAATTTTACAGATGAGGGAACTGAAACCAAGGAAGGTAAGCTAACATACCAAAGGTTACAAAGGTCTGAACCACAGATGCTATTTGAACCAAGGTCTTCTGATTCCAGAACCAGTGTTCCACAATATCAACCAATTCTGGAGGAGGGGATTAGATACATTTTGCTTAGTCCCAAGGAGTAATACTCAAAACAATGGGTCAATAAAGAATGGCCCCAGACTATGTTTTTGAATTTTTAAAGAGTTTTCCAGTTCCTCCTCACTTATCAGATGTCACTTCTCACTCCCCCCTATTCTGAACCTTCTGCTTTAAATTATTGTGGACTGGGAAACAAGGTACTGACGTTTGACAGAATAAAACAAACAGTGGATTCTGAGTGAGAAACTCATATGAGATTTGCAGGGGTGGGGGGGTGGGATGGGGGTGGTGGTGGGGGGGTGGTGGTGGTGGTGGTGGTGTGTGTGTGTGTGTGTGTGTGATGATGTTTTTTAAAAGACTTGGTTGCCCTGCTTCACCTACATGAGAAAATGAGAAATACAGGGGCTAATCATGGATCTAATCTCAGTACTGATTGGCAGATGAACTATGATTAAGTTCTGTTTCTGGGCTTGGGCTGGCTTGACCCTCCCAAGGCAATCTAGTCTGTTTCTATCCTGCCCTGTCCCCCCAACCCCTTTCTCCTGCAATGACAGCTGTAGTGTTGGAAAAGTAGGCTGAAGCTACTAAGAATCATGATTCTTGAACAATTAACAAAAATTAAGTTTAACTATTTCCATATTTAACTTGTTATCTTTGTTCAAGATCAAGAACCACAATCACACTGACATTCTACTTATAAATGAAACCAGAACAAAGAAGTTGTGGCTGAATGGAAGGATAGTTCACTGGTTCTTCTCAGAGGTGTAGCAAATGTTGGTAGTTGGCTTTATTATGTACACAAAATAATTTGAAATATCATTTTGTGGAATATTTGGTTATCTCACAAGTTTTGCTCATGAGAAGAAAAAGAAAAAAAGTCCACCACAAAAATAATCACATCTCATGATTCAACAACTGGTGCCAAAGACAGAATCAAGAAAACTTTCCAGAATCTTTAAACCAAGTCAATATATATTCTAGATATTCAGTGACCTTAATGTAAAAGGGGATGGACATAGGGCAAGATGTGAACACTATGTTTTAAGATATAGTTTGAAGTCAAGAAGTGAGAATATCCAAAAGCCTCTCAAAGAAAAGCATTTTCTTAATTGCAAAAATTCTTTTCAAGAAAAGATTATTAGATGTAGCACCAAATGAATAAATTTTATTGCTGCAGAGTATCTTAACATGTGGGAAATGATCATAGAAATAATTTCAGAATTGGCAGACCCCGAACAGTAGGATCCCTGACTGTTTAAGGGAAGGTCAAGGTAAGCCTCAAATTAGAAAATATAGAATAAAAATAAGGCTGCCAGGGAATTACAGCAGCTCCATCTCAATATGTTTAACCAACTGTTAAGTCTAAAAAATAAAGATATTATGATCATGTCATAGTATCATAAAGATACTATCATCATTTCAAAGAGAAATTTAAGCAATGAAAAAGCAGTCATTATAAGGTGGAAGCCAAGAGCTCAGAAACTACTTCAGTCAACAAATCTCTTTGTCATGTAGACCAAAATGGAAGCCATCTGTTTATATTACAAATTCATTTACTAAATATTATGGAAGGGAATTAAACAACAACAAACATTTATTAAACACCTAAATTCTACAAAACACTGTCAGGTTTGGAGAAGACAAAATGTCTGGAGAATATTCCTGCTAGTTACAAGACAATTCTGACTTATCTGTGTCTTATTCTTCACTAGACTATTATTCCATTAGGGGAGCAGTATTATTTGAACTTTTTATTTTCCCCAAACATAACTTGCCTCTCTACCTGGAGGTGGAAGCCAAGAGCTCAGACACCACTTTAGCCAACAAATTCACTTTGTCAAGTAGACCAAAATGGAAGCCATTTGTTTATAGTATAAGTTCATTTACAAAATATTCTGGAAGAGAATTAAACAACAAGGTAGCTGGTAGATCAGTAGATGAAGCACTGGGCCTGGAATCAGGAAGACTGACTTCAGATTTGGCCTCATACACTTATGGGCTGTGGGACCCCTGGGCAAGTCATTTTAACCTCTTTGCCTCTGTTTCAACTGTAAAAAAATAATAAAAATGGCACCTACTTCACAGAACTATTGTGAGGCTCAAATGAGATACCTGTAAAAAGCAATCAGCACAGAAACTGACACAAAGTATATGCTGAATAATTCTTTCTTTCTTTCCCTCCTTGCTATGTCTGAGGGGGAAAGTCATTACCAACTTGCTAAGGAGGAATTATCATAAAAAAAAAAAAAAGCTGGACCTTTAATAGTGCCAAAGAGAAAAGAGAATCTTCTAGGTCAAGGGTCTTAAAACATGGGGTCAGTGACTTAGTTTAAAAAAAAAATTGATAATTGTCTTTCAAAATAATAAAATAAAAATTTCTGTTTTTATCCTATGTATGCCATTTATTACATTTAAAAACATGATTCTGAAAAAAGGTTTCATAAGCTTCACCAGAAAGCCAAAGGGGTCCATGACACACAAAAAAATTAAGAATCCCTATTTTAACTACGCATAGACCAACATCTCACACCATAGAACAAGATAAAGTCAAAATGGATACTTGGTTTAGAAATAAAGGATACCATAAACAAATTAGGAGAACAGAGAAAGTTTACTTGTCAAACTTATGGATAATTGAAGAATATATGACCAAATGAAACACAGAGAAAATAACAAAAAATGAAATGGATAATTTTGATTATACAAAATTAAAGTTTTTGTACAAACAAAACCAATGCAACCAAAATTAGAAGGGAAACAACAAACTGGAGGGAAATGATATAGAAAGTGTCTCTGACAAAGACCTCATTCCTCAAAAACAGAACTGAGTCAAATTTATAAAAATACAAAATATTCTGCAATTGATAAAAGACTAAATATATACTCCATGAAAGCACTGGTATAACCTATAATAGAAACTTATCATTCGTGGGAGGATCTGAATTAAAAAATATCAGAAAACAATTATAGAAAATTTAATATATATATAAATATATAAAGGAAAATTAAAAACAAATTAAGAATCCCTATTCTAGCTGTACTGTATCCCTGACTGTTTTGGGATAGCTTCTTCAAATGTTGTTCTTCTAGTTGATGGCAGTGAAGACTGGAGGATGTAGCCACAGGTCTAAGGGAATACTGCTCTTTTAGAGGCTCCTAGGCCCAGGGGTCCTGGATTCCTTACTCCAAGATCTGGGGAAGGTAGTAGTTTAAGTGGTGGGAGTAATTTGCCCTGCCCATTAGTGGCAATTGATCTGTTCTTTGTGTTATCATGTGATAATGATATAATGGAGCTCCATCTGGATTCAATAAGCCCTGAATTCAAATTTAGCCTCATATACTTACTACCTGTGTGCTCTTGGGCAAGTCATTTAACCTCTATTTGTCTCAGCTTCCTCAACTGTAAAATGGGGATAATACGCTCTATTTCACAGGATTGTTGTAAAGATCAAATGAGGCACGACTGGAGAAATAAATAAATAAATTAATTAGTTAATGAAAACAAATCCCTTAGCACAGTGCCTGACACAGAGTAGGTGATATAAAATTCTTATTCCCCCTCTCTTGTTCATCCTTATTCCCCTACCCCTTCCCAGCTATACAAGTATTGCTTCCCTAGACAATGGCTTCTGGGTTTGGACTGAAGTATACATATTGGTTCATTAACAGTTCTTATTCCTCTTCCTCCATAATATCTATCTATAAGCATTCTATATTCTAAGTGATCTATCACTTTTGGAAATTTCTCTCTGATCCTTGCATCTCTCTCTTCCCCCTCTATGTCTCATCCTTCCTTCATCTCTCACTATGGCCTCTGGTCCTTCTAGCTCTCCCTTTCCTAATACATTATCCCTACTCTAGCTTTCCTTTCCTTTCTTCAAGCTTCTGGCCTTTTTCTATTCTCTGGTTTATTTCACAAACATGTTTCATTGACTCTTCTCTTTTTTGGTAATCCCTATCTCTAGTACACACCCACCCCTTATAACATCCCCATGTAAAAAAAAAAGTAAAGAAACTGTTGTAACATATATGCATAATAAAGTAAAACAAATTTCTATCTTGGCCATGTCCAAAAACTATACATCTCATTCTGCCTCAAGTCCATTACTTCTCTATAAAAACATGGGCAACATACTTTATCACTGGTCCTTTGGAATTATAGGTAGTCACTGCATAACCATAACCAGAGTTCTTAAATACAAGTTGTTTCTTTATAATTGCACAAATTGTACTCATGGTTCTGCTCACTTCATTTTCTGCATCATTTTGTATAAGTCTCAGATGTCACTCCAATTGTCCCTTTATTATTTCTCAAAGTGAAATAACATTCCATTGCATTCAAATGCTGTAATTTGTTCAGGCTTTCCCCAATTAATGGACACCCCTTTAATAAAGACCAAGGTCTTTGCCACTACCAAAAGAGCTGCTAATAAAATATTTTTACACATAGTATTATTAGTCAAAGGATATGCATAATTTAGTGACTGGGGCATGGTATCAAAATATTTTACAGAATGGCTGGATCAATTCACATTTCCACCAACAGTGCATTAAATGTGCCTATTTTCCCATTGCCTCTCCAACAATTCTCACTTCACCTTTTTAGTTAGCTTTGTCAATCTGATATTTGCCCATGTTTATAAGATCAGAGTCATCTTTAACACTAGAAGAGCTAGTTGCATCAATGAACAAAAATTTAATTTAATTTTGAACTAAATATTTTCATCCTATCTTGTTTTTCTTTGCCTTATTTAAAAAAAACACCATACATTGTCAATTGATGTGGCTTTGTTCTTTAAGATATTATAAAATTTCTAGTTCTTCTAGTGTTAATTCTTCCTTCTGTTCACTTAACTCAAATCTCACTTTTTAGGTCCACCCAGCTGTAAATGCTTTCCCCTTTCAGATGACTATTTCAAATACCATTCTATATACTCTGCATATATCTTGTATGTACCTTATTATTTACATGTTATCTCTCCCATTAGAATTTATATATTTCAAGGACAGGGATTTTGTCTTTCTAATCTCACCATTTAAGAGTTCTAAAGCCTCATCAATCCACCTTCATAAGAGCTCTTGAATTTGTTCCCTTCTCTCCCCTCACACAACTACCACAGACCTTTACTTACTGAAAAAAGCCAGATTTAGCTCCAATATGAAGTGTGCAGAAGCAATACTGCTGGAAAGGTAGGGTGATGTCAGATTGTGAAGTACCTTAACTCAAGTTTAAATCTTATTCAGAAAACTAGTATAATCTATATCAGACTATTCGCCACCTCAAGGAAAAGGGGGAGGGAAAGAATCTGAATCACAAAATATCAGAATTGTCAATAGTTGAAAAAAATAAAGTTTATTGCAAAATAAAACAAAATCTTATTCAGGAGGCCACAGGGAACCAATGAAGATTTTTGTGCAGAGAAGTGATATGACCAGATTTTTCTTTTCTGGTAGAAGGTATGGAGTTGAGAAAAGATGTGAGACATTTCCATGATGGAAATTACTGGAAATGGTAACAAACTGGATATAAAAAGAGGTGATAAATCTGAAGAAAATTCAGGAGGAAAAACAATGAGGCTAGAAATCCAGGGGGGTATGAAGCACAGAAGTGAAATCTGACTAGAGATATAGATTGAGATTCCTATGTATAAAGCTGATGGCTGAAAGTGTGGTAGTGAATGAAGCTGCAAAGAAGGTCACAATTATCTGAACTTTCACTTCTAATTCACTTCTCCAGACTTTCTATTTCATTATCAATTTTGCTTCCTTTAATAGTAGAGGAAGGAGCTAAACCTTGACTGCACTGAAGGTGACAAAGAGATAAAGAAAAAGGTATTTAGACAAATTTTCCCCCAAGAAATTTGCTAAGACAGTAGTTGGATAGAAGAATGGTCAAAGGATAGCTTTAAAGCTTTAAAGGAGAGTCCTGGGCATATCTGTAGCCAGATGGAAAGGAGCTAGTAGTAAGAAAAAAAAGAAAAAGGATACTAGAAAAGGAATAATCACTGGAGCAAAGTCTTAGGGAACCCATGAAGAAATAGGATCAAAGGCCTTTAACAAAAATAAGAAATACAAAGAAAAAAGGAGGACTCTGTTCTCTGACTGGAGGGAAAGGAAGAGCAGCAAGTGGATGGTTATATTAAGAAAGTATGAGGAGTTTGGTGGATTGAGTGCCAGGCCTGGAAACAGGAGGCCCTGGGTTCAAATCTGACCCTAGGCAAGTCACTTAACTTTCACTGCCTAGCCTAAGGGCTTTTCCGCTTTTGAACCAATACACAATATAGATTCTAAGATGGAAGGCAAAGGTTTGAGAGTGAGTGAGTGAATGGGGAAGGGGGGTGGGGGTGGGGGGAGGAGGAAAAGCAGTTAAGTGGCTCAGCAGATAGCCAGGTCTGGAGATGGGATGTCCTAGATTCAAATCTGGCCACAGATACTTCCTATTTGTGTGATTCTAGGCAAGTCATTTAACCTCATTTGCCTATCCCTTGCCATTCTTTCCTAGAGTTCTTACTAAGACAGAAAGCAATGATTAAAAAAGACAACTGGGGGCAGCTGGGTAGCTCAGTGGATTGAGAGCCAGGCTTGGAGACGGGAGGTCCTGGGTTCAAATCTGGCCTCAGACACTTCCCACCTGTGTGACCCTGGGCAAGTCACTTGACCCCCAAGTGGCCCTTACCACTCTTCTGCCTTGGAGCCAATGCACAGATTTGACTCCAAGACTGAAGGTAAGGGTTTAAAAAAAAAAAGACAACTATGAGGAATAGAAGAGTATAAATGAAAACTATAAGTGACATCTTATTTTTCAAAATAGCAAAAAGCAATTCAGAAGAAAATGAGCCTGAAATGAATTTAGCATAAAATTCAGATCACCTTAGGAATATTTGTAAATGAAATTAAAAAAAAAAAACCCAGACAAAATGGAATAGATTTGCTAGGTTTTATAGTACTAATTTTATCAATAATGATAGTGGACTACCTTGGACACTATCTAGTTTCAATAGCCAATGCAGTATGTTTCAGATGACCATTAATTTTGAACAGAAAGAGACCTCTTGAGGCCCAACCTTTTTACCAATGAGAGAACTGAGGCCCAGTAAGGTAAGGTGACTTGGCCAAGATAGCACTAGTAGTAAGTGGCATAGTCAGGATTCAAATCAAGGTCATCTGCCACACAATTATAAATCTAGAGTTAGAGAGGACTTTTGAGGTCTAATTCCCTCATTTTAAAGAGAAAACATGCCCAGAGATGTTCACCAAGGTTATACAGATAAGTGTCAGTTGGGATGTGAACTCAAGTCCAATAATTCCAGAGTAAGAGCTCTTTCCACAATGTTTTTTTTTTAATTGTATGTTATTGTTTTATTGAGGTAAAACAAGGCATTGCAACTTAACTGAACTTGAGGCAATCAGTGTGGTAAGCTTGGACGCTGATACAGTTTTAAAGATTTATGCCAAATAACAAACATTCACAGCTTTCCTGGTAAGGCTACATTACAACTTATAATTTATGCACTAAAATGAGAAAATAACAAAGGAACTTAAGTATACTGAAGTCAGAAAAACTAGCTGGACCTCATCAAATATAAATTTGTGTTTAATAAGCCTCCTACTTCTTATCAGAAAAGGGCAATAGATGCATAATAAGACATTTTCAGATTTGGCCATATGTTTTGGTTACAAGGGACAAATCACTGGAAAGTGATAATGATGAAAGAGGAGCAGGGAAGAGAGCATTAATAAGACATTTATAAAGAAAAAAAAGAAATTCTTACAAAAAGTAAAAACAAATTTAAAAGAACTTCATTTTTTAAGATAACTCAAAGAAGGGAGCAGTTAGGTGGTTCAATGGATTGAGAGCCTGGTCCAGAGAGGGAGGTCCTGGGTTTGAATCAAACCCTTTCTAGCTGTGTGACTCTGGGCAAGTCACTTAACTCCCATTGCCTAGCCCTTATAGCTCTTCTGCCTTAGAACCAATACCCAGTCTTGATTCCAAGATGGAAAGTAAGGGTTTTAAAAAAAAGATATCTCAAACAAAGGCAGATTTCAAAAGAAATGCAAGAAATCAGGAACAACAACAACAAAACCTGAGCAGACAACAGCAACTAACAAGTCACATGGCTGCTTTTATAACATATCCATAAAAACTTTTTGTGCACAAATCAAGGGCAACCTCCATGAAAACGTAAGAAGAGAAGGGGTAAACTTTTGAATATTTTCCTATGGTACACTTTGTCTTTTCTATGGCTGATTATGCAACTAGTCTAATGTGTTGGGTCAATAAGGTCAGCTCTTCCTCAGTGAAAGGAAAAAAGGAGAAGATAAAGATACAGAAAAATGTTGAGAAAGAAAAATAATACAAGAGTTTAAGTCAGAAAACTGTGATCTTCTTAAAGAACAGAGGTAAATTTAGAAGTTTGGGGGTTAGAGTAGAAAAAGTCTAGAGTAGCCATAAGGATAAAGAATTATCTGGAGATGAATTAAGGAATAACTAAGCAGTTATTATATATTATGTATCCAATATAATAACAAATCATCTTCTCATTACTAACTTTTAGAAGTTATTCAACTTCCCTAAGTCTGTTTTATCATACACAAATTGTGATGGGCAAGACTAGTGATCAACAAGGTGCCTTTAATTTCTAAAATTCTATTATTTTCTCTATATTTAGACTACCTGGCTATACTACAAATCATAGGTAGGGACATTAATTTCTGTTTCTTTGGTATACCTTCCAAAGGGCCTACTATCATATTTGCACATAATAGGGTATGAATCTCCCAAGCTGGGTTTTCCCTTTTGGCACCCTAATGCTTTTTCTTTCAAGGGGTATAGTGAAATATTCAAACTTAAGTTTAATAATGTGTGACACTCCCTAGTTTTAGGAGTGGTATTAGGTAGGATTTCAAAGCAGTTCTAAAAAAAGCTAAGAAATACTTGCAACAACAAAATCTCAAGAAATGCCTAACAATTACTAGAACTGACATTTATTGAATTAATTACTTGAATTTTGTCACATAAGAGATAATTGATTAGTTGATCAAAAATACATTTCAGAAAATAGTATCAAAGATTCAAAACTGGAAGTATCCACAAAATATCTAATAATTAGGAATTCTAATAAGGAAATTAAGTCCCAAGTATTAATAGAGGTAGAATTTGAACCCAAGTCCTCATTCCCCTCCAGCCTGTCACCACAGTTACTCATTTTACAATTGCATACTTTTTCATAACCAAGAAGTTTTCATCTATTTTAAGTATTCCATTCTATCAGGTGACAGCTACACAATTACATTATTGTTGCTTTAAATTCAACTCTTCCTTAGGAAAAACTGTATTAGCAATCTTAGTTGTTTTATATTAATTTACTGACAACCACAAATTTCAATATTTCAAGCAGGAGAATTTAGTTATATACAATGTTCATATCTATTCTGAAGGCTGAAAAATAAAACTATGCTTCAGAATACTTTCTCCTTTCTGAATAACACTATAGCAGTCTTTGCTTATTTATGGCTGCAGTTTCTGGTGGTTATTCCAGGGAAAGAAGGGAGGCAGGAATGAGGCTGCCACCAGATGAAGGAAGGGACTGGCAGATGTGTGGCAAAGGTCTTCCTGTGGCAGACATCTTTTAATGTGACACTTCTACTTTCACTTAGAGATTTTCTTTTTTTTTAAGGAAGGGAAGGGATGAGGGCATGAAGTTCAAGCTTCATGTGGTAGAATTGGGGAGAGAGAGTATAGTACTATACATTAAAAGTTAATATAGATGTTAAAAGTTAAAGTGAGAATCGTCTTGAGGTTTCAGGAATGGAATGGAATGTATGTACAAGAAAATAACATTATATATGGGGTCAGCAGGTGTTTGCTTATATTCACGTTTTCAGCCACAGTAGATCTTGGAATGTAACCCACTGGATACGGGGCTCTACTATATACTATTCTTCCTTGATATTCTCTTATGATAGAAGGGTGCTATTACTATTGTAACTTTAGCTAACAGTGTTCTTTAGAAATGAGCCATACCTCAAATCTGGCTCTTCCCTAGATAGCGGTCTTCCCTTAGTTCATCTCCAAAACAAGCAACTCTTATGACTAGCAACACTATTTTCATAGCAACCTACAGAAAAGATTACACAATCATAAAAGCAGCAATTAACTTTATCAGCTGTAAACTACTAACATGAAAACCTGCAATTATTACTACTTCAAATGTTTGGGGGAATACGTCTCAGTTTAAACTAATAAAACTGTTAATTACTGTTCTTATTGTGTGGTCTTTCACAGAGGGTTGTTTAGAAATGCTTTACCCTGGAGATACAGCAAATTATAGCAGAAAGAACAAAGTAAGTACTAACTTTGGGGAGAAGACCTAGATGCAAATACCCATTTTGCAACTATATAACCTTGGGCTAAGTAACCTCACCACTGGAGGACCTCAGTTTTCTTTTTTAAATGAGGAAAGAAGGGACAATTGTAGCTCTTGACATTTTTTTGTGTCATAGACAATTTTGGTAGTTTGGTGAAGTCTAAGGATCACTTTTCAGAATAATGTTTTTTTTTTTTTAAATAAACCCTTACCTTCAGTCTTGGAGTCATTACTGTGTATTGGCTCCAAGGCAGAAGAGTGGTAAGGGCTAGGCAATGGGGGTCAAGTGACTTGCCCAGGGCCACACAGGTGGGAAGTGTCTGAGGCCAGATTTGAACCTAGGACCTCCCGTCTCCAAGCCTGGCTCTCAATCCACTGAGCTACCTAGCTGCCCCCTAGAATAATGTTTTTAAATGCATAAAATATATAGTATTACAAAGGAAACCCCTGAATTTAAATAGTTATCAAAATATTGGGAAAAAACAAGTTCATGGACCCCAGGTTAACTCCTAAACCAGGTAATCTCTAAGGTGCCTACCAATTCTAGAACTTATGAACAGATAAATAGTAAGATTACTCTCTTTTCCCCAGTGCTTGTTAGTTTTGGCCCAGCTGGGGTCAGTCTGATATGATCAGGTTTTATGTATAACTAGAATATACAAATTTTAGCTATGCCAACAATTTTTATATCCCACAAAACATATCCAAAAGGCAGTTTCCCTAATCTATACTTCTAAAAAGAAATATTGGATGCCAAAAGCCTAAAGTGAAGCATCTTTAAGTTCCATCAATTATAATAAAAACTTCATATTAATACACAACATTCCAGAATGAATCCTTTTGGAATGGGCCTGGTAATATCAAAGCATATACCATATATTTGACAGGAAGAGGTAACAGGAAACCTAGTAATTTTAATAGTTCAGTGTTACACAAATCTCATCATAGAAAAAGAAGATGAAGTTTAAGAAAACAAATATAAGGAAATTTTTGGAATTTAAGTTGATAAATGTCAGAAGGTCAATTAAGGAATTTTTCACAAACATTTTAGTTCCTAAAATGGTATTCAATAATTATCTAAAAAAGAAATTCAACAAGTAACATTTAACAGACACACTGCACTAAGACTGACACCACCAATGTTCAATTATGTGAATGCAATGAACAGAAAAAAATTAATTTAGGTAATTGTAGTCTTTTTTATTTTTAAATTAAAAGTTATACCATAGGGAATAAGATCTCAAATTAAATAATCAAGGTTTGACTAATTCAACAGAGTTTAACATTTATTCTGGAGTAAAACTGGAGAAGTAGCTGGTGCAATGGAAAGAACACTGCATTCAGTCAGATGACCAGGATTCAAATCCTAGCTCTTCTTCACTTGTACAGTATCATAAAAACAGAGACTCAGAGATGGGAGGGATATCAGAAATCATCTAGTCCAACTCTTCTCATTTTATAGATAAAGAAACTGAGAACTAGTGAATTAAAATTATGTGCCTAACTACATATAGGTAGTAAGTAGCAAAGCTGGGTTCAAATCCAAGTTCTCCAACTCTAAATCCTGGATTCTTTTCCAGTCTACAAAAATATCTAATGACCTTGATTAGATAGCTTAAATACTCTTTACATCAATTTCTCCAAAATGAAAGGGTAGTTCTAGATGACTTCTAGGGTCCCTTCCAAGTCTAAATTTATGATTCTAGAAAATAATAAAAAGTAGAAACTAGTTCCTCCCTTTTGTCAAAAAGGGGGTGAGGGGAGAGGGGAGAATTCCAGAAATGACTATAATAAATGAACAGGTATTAATAAGCATTTTTAATTAAAAAAGATAAAATAATAAAGAGTTCTCAATGAGTAGTTTTAAAAATAAAATTGATTTTGGCAAAGAGTAAAATTCTGGCTATTAAAACCTATGATCACAGATTTTTATAACTGGAATGAACCCTAGTAATCTAGTCAGCCACCCAATATCCTATTAACTAGCACTGACTCCCTAGTTTAGTGTTCTTTTGCATTGTGGAAACAAATTTGGACTTGAAAATCCAATTAGTAGAATATCAACCAAGAAACTGTTATTTGAAAAGTCGTACAAAATTGCCATTCCTACCTTGTATACTATTCATGTGAACCACTACTAAATCTGTAACCATCTTTTTGAGAGTTGAGACCTATGATTTCCTGACACTTTTTGTTTCTTAGGAAGTAGGGATCTCTCAGTGGGGGAAACTCATTCAAGCATATAGTTAATTCTGCAATTTGGCCTTAAAGCAGTTTGGGTCACTGGGAGATTAAATGACTTGCCCAGCTTCATGGACTTGGTAGTATCTGAAGAAGGCCTGCAACTCAAGCTGCCTTGATTTTAGATTAGCAAGCCCTTTAGCTTATTCATTCAAGTCACACACACAGCCTCTCTTAACCACTTTAAACACATGGTAATAAACATATCTGCGATATAGGTAGAGGTGTATCTCAGGGTAAGCCTTCAAGGATTACTCTGAGAACAACAGGTTAGGAAAAATAAAACAATAAAGGACAGGGAAATATATTCCCCAAAATAAGTCACCCTTCTTTGTTTTTTATTCTACTAATTATGCATGTTAATTTTATTTTAATTAGTATTTAACTACAAAATGCCCTTACGTCTTGAGCAACTGTAATAGTTGGGCAAATGAAATAAAAACTCCTTTATGTCAAGTGGATACCACTTGACAATGATCCTGTAAATAACCGTGTAAATGAATCCTAATCAGAAACCTATTAAACAACCAAAAGTTCTATATCAGTCTTTAATTATATAAAGAAATAACCTAAAATAGTATTCATTTGTCAAACTCAAAATATAAACTAGGAGTAATGTTATATCATGGAAATGCATTTAGGGGACTTGAACTCTCAAGCTGCAATAATGTAATTTGAGATATTAACTTCTGGGATAAACTACCCATATTAAGACCTGAATATAGGAGATCTGGCTTTTGGTCTAGACTGGGCTACTTACCAGTCATGTGACCTGCAATGGATCACAATCTCTTAAAGCCTCAGTTTCTTCATTAATAAAACAAGATTGGGGGTGGGGGTGATTTCTAAATTCCCTCCTTGCTCTAACAGTCTATGCTTAAGAAATTAACTCTCTTCACTCTCCTACATTGGTATTCTTTCCCTGGGTGAGTAAAACTGTGAGTAAAAATTGATTTTACCAGCCTAGAAGTTTCTCTTGGGGTCTAAATATAGCATAAAAGGGAAGTGAAGGAAACCAAAGAAAGAATAAAAGGACTAATGTGAAAAAGCACAACAAAGACAGAAAATGGATATGCAAAACAGCTCAATTTAAAACATTCCTCTACTGCTTAAGCAATACCAGTAAAGTTAATCATTTCATTAACAATATTTAAAAAATTTTCCCTTAACAATATTTTTTAAATTTCCCTGTTTTTAAAATTTATAATTTGAGTTATCAATGCCAAAGCACTCTGTCAAAAATGGAAACTTATTGGGACCAGATCTACTTCTTTTCAGTATTGATTTGCTTAAATTATGAACTAAATGAGGAAACAAATGTAGCTTAAAGGAAATAAAACATAGCTGTTAGGTGAAGTTCAAGGACAAAAACAGATTCAGATGCAACTGAATCCAAATGACTGCAGTATCGAAAAATGCATTTGGGAAAAACAACAACAACACTGTATCTTTATGAGGGCAACTATTTGCGCTGTAAAGTAATCACAGAAAAGCCAAAACATTTTGACAGCACAACAGAGGGGCCACCTCTGAGCACTGGTCACATAATGCAGTCAACCCATGTACGGAGAGTAATCAATGCACAGGTTCCAGAATTAACATCTACGCATGTGAGGTTTTTTTGGTTTGTTGTTGTTTTAAAACAACTACGCTTTAAAAAAGAAATAAAGAAAGAAAAGAAACGCAAGCATAATATCATCGGTCCTGCAGTCTTTTTCTTCTCAAGGAAGCTTGCTTTTACCCTTTGACGATCTGACAACTGTACCCCCGCTTACTAACATGGCTGAGTCTCTACCGAAAAATCAGACTGTGGTACCCAAGGGGCCAAAGAGAGATGATACGAGTTTTTTTTTTTGGGGGGGGGGGTGCGGGGAAGCAAGGGCAAATCTTAAAACCATCCTTCTTACCTGCTTAGTTTCCTTTCGACTTCTTTGGTAGCTTTAGCTTCCAATTCTCTGCAGGAAGGGAAAAAGAAAAAAAGACAAGAATCACCCTAAACCCGAGTCGCTGCAGGAATTGCAATCAGGGGGCAGGCAGAGGAGGGAGGGAGCGCCTCGCGGAGGCGGGAGGGCGGACGTCTGCAAACCAGGGAGGCTTTAAGGCTGAAAGAAGAGGCGGTGGAGAGCCCGGTCAAGCCCCCCGTCCCGGCTGCTGGGGAGTCTAGGATCGGAGCCGCCGGGGATGCTGCGCGGGCTGGAGGGGAGGGAGGGGGCAGGGAGGAGGAGGAGGAGGAGGAGGAGGAGGAGGAGGCAGGCGGCAGGCGGCAGGCGGCGGCGGCGGCGGCGCAGCCCTGGCCCCAGGGCGAGGAGTGACCCGCAGCCTCAGGGGGAGGACACAGAGCTCACCTACTACAGAGCCTTTGCTCACCTCATGTGTGTAAAGTGCACGGGGAGGAGGTGGGGGGTAAGGGAGAAAGGCGCAGAGAGGCCTCAGTCCGTCCGCGGTGCTGAGGGGACAGGCCCAGCCCGCTGCAAAGCCGCCATTTTCTACACCGACCCGCCGCCGCCGCCGCCACAGTCGTCGGGACCGGAAGAGAAACAGCCGCGGCCGCCATCCCCTTCCGGGAGCACCTGCACTCCCAAAATGGCGGCCCTAGCAACCCAGCCCGCCTGGGGAGCGGGCCCATAGCAACCGGTTACCGCCCGGAGCGTCAGCGGGCTGGGCGCCAGGCTGGACCCGGCATGGGTCCAGGGAGAATTTCCCGTACCGGCTTGTCCCCGGTCGCACCCTCCGAGTGTCTCCCTGTGCTCAGATAGAATCTCTCTCTTTTCCCCTCAGTAAAAAGGAAAACTCTTCAGTATCCTTCCTTTCCCAGCCTGGCAAAAGTGACCTCCCTCTAGGCTCAGGGTTTGAAGGGGCCTTTGCTTGGGCATCTTGTCCTAATCCCGTATTTTACAGCAGGGGAGGTAAGGGCACAGAAGACTAAAGGGACATGCCCAAGTTCACAGGAGTAGTAAAGGGACACAATCCAAGTCCTTTGACTCCAGATCTAATGCCACAATGAGAAAGCTCAGGCAGTCCCTTTACCTTTTCAGTGAATGGGAGAAACAAAATAGAGTGGCCTGAGAATTAAATATATTTATCCGTAAGAGCATACATCTAGAAAGGAACTTTATTAATATATGCAAGAGTCACCTACTTATTGATAGGAGGTTAATAAATTAACTCCTCTGTGTATGGAAAAGTCATAGATCTTCATTGTCATGTATTTTGCTTATGTTGTTTAAATGTGTTTTGCTTTGAACTATCATGTCCTCTGATGTTTTGGTAAAAATAAACATCTGCCTTAAGAACTGTGGCTTTTAGTGGATGCTGATCTAAACTGTCTTGAGCCTGGGGTAGCTTTTTTTTTTTTAAACCCTTACTTTCTGTCTTAGTAACAATCCTAAGATAGAAGGAAAAGCGCTAGGCAAATGGGGTTAAGTGACTTGCCCAGGATTACACAACTAGGAATTATCTAAGAACAGACTTGAACCCAATTTCTCCTGACTTCAAACCTAGTGCTTTATCCACTGAGCCACCTATCTGCCCCTCTGGGGTAGCTTTTAAGAGTCCAAAAATTGAGGGGAACCAGGGTATATTCACTAGGATCCACAACTGCATGAGTTCAGTCAGTAATAATATTTGAGTATTTAATAATTTTTTCAAATGCTAAAATTGATCAGTTTGTGTTTTTCATAAATTATTCATCAACCACATATTTATTTACTAAAGAGAATACAACTTGGTTGTAGTGGACTGAGATTTAGAAGAATGGGGTTCAAGTCCCAGACAAGTCATTTGATATCTCAGAGCCTTCTGAGAATTTTCTCTTGAGAGAATTATATTTTTAGGTACTTAATGTATATGCTTATCTTGTAATTGAAGGGGTTACAAATGCATTTCCTTAACTGTTACAGGCATTATAAAAATGGCACCACCAATCTCACATGATTATTGTGAAGAAAGTTCTGTATAAATGTAAACTATTATTAAAAGGACCAGGTGTTCTAGTTTGAATGAGATAGTAGTGTTTGTAGATGACCTGTATAGATGAGCTAGAACTGTCCCATGTGGATTTGCCAGACTCAACTATTTATTTTATTTTGCATTATTATTACTACCAGTTTAATTTTATATCATATCCTGAGAGCAATGGAAGAACAAATAAGAATCTTAAGACAAAATACCGTAGCCAAAGAGCAAGGGAACCCTATGATAGACACTGAAAGCAAGGGAAGAGCTATCCAGAAACCTCTGAAATATCCTAGTTGGTGAATTATATATATTTAAAAGTTCCAATCATGTGCACATAAATGGTCTAGTATAATTGTGACTGGGAACAACCATTGTATAAAGGCAATTTAGAAGTATGTTAAGAAAGTGACTTTGACTGAGAGGTTCCACTGACAGGAGTATAAACCAAGAGTATCAGTGACAAAAAGGACTTCCCTCCATCTGCTGAGTATGAGCTTTTTTGAAACATTGTTCCTGAAGTTTCCCCCCAACTTTAAAATTTTGTTATAAGAAATGGCTCTCTGGGAGGAGGAGGAGAACATCAGGAAATACAGATAATGAAAAAAAGAAAAATAAAAAACATTTATTTTAATTTTAAAAAATTAAAAGGATTGAGGCACCTAGGCAGCACAGTGGATAGAATACCTGCTTGGAGTCAAGATGTGCCTGGGGGAATTTGGGGATCAAAAGTGATCTCAGATACTTTCTAGCTGTATGACCCTGGACAAATCACTTAACTCTTTGCCTAGCCCTGACCCTTCTGCCTTAGAATTATTATTAAGACAGAAAGTAAAAGTAAAAAAGGGGGCATCTAAGAGATCTAGTCAAACCCTTTCATTTTATAGATGAGGAAATTGAAGTTAAACATGTTCATTCAATATAGTTAAGTAGTAGAGTTGGGATTTGAGCTTAGGCACTCAGATTCCAACACTAACATTCTGTCCACTCTTCCCTAAATTCTTTTAAACTTTGTTGTTCAGTCATTTCAGTCATGTCCCACTCATTGTGACCCCATTTGGAGTTTTCTTGGCAAAGATACCAGAGTGGTCTTAGTCATAAGAAATAGTGTAGAGGGGGACAGGTAGGTGTCTCAGGGGGATTGAGAGCCAGGTCTGGAGGTAGGAGGTCCTGAGTTCAGATTTGCTTCAGACACTTTCTAGCTATGTGACCCTGGGCAAGGCACTTAATCCCCATTGCCTAGCCCTTACTGCTCTTCTACCTTGTAAACAACATACAGTATTGAGTCTAAGACAGAAGGTAAGGGGTACACAAAATAAAAAGAAGAAAGGAAGAAAGGAATAGGATAGAGAGAACTGACTTTTTTCATTTTCTCTCTACTTCAAGCCCTGCCTTCTTTTTCCACCCCTTCCCCATATTAGCAAAAGAGAAATAGAATCACTTTTACTTTTATAAATATGGTATTATGAAATGAAATGAATTAATGAAATGAAAATAATTAAGTGACTTGTCTAAGATCATCAACCTAGTAAGTGAGAGAGGGCTTGAACTGAAGTCTTCCAATTGTAAACCCAATACGATAGAGCTCTGTTACACCATACTGCCATCCCCATATTAGCAAGTAGTTAGAAAAAAAAGACAAGACAATGTAAGGAAGAGATGACTAAATCAGTGGATATGCTTGGTTTAATCTGCTAAGGCGTGTGTTCCTCTTTTTGTAGTGCGAAAGTTACAAACTTAAGAGACTTCATTTAGCAATAGCTATGGTTCAATTGTGTGGACAAGTATATTGGTATCACTACAAGAAGCTTTACTAAAAGACAGCAATGTTGTCATGTTGTAACCAAACCTCTTTAAAATATAACCTGTAGTGTAGAGAATTTATATACTTTATTGTTTCTTAGGCTTGTTTCTTTACAGAAATAGAATGTTCAGCATATTTCTTAATTTTAGCAATAAATTAGAGGTGAATCTTTTGCTAATTCCAAAATAGTGTCTGACATTTGAGTGAGTTCCTGTGCCTGGATTTATCCCTTCTATTGTGACCATATTTGAATTCAATATATTCTTTTTGAAAATATGTTACTGATATCTTTTGGTTTTACATCACTTATATTTTCTGACGTACCCATCTTCTAATGCTTCTCAGAGAGGCATTCTTTATAATAAAGAATAAAAAAAAAGAGGAAGAAAATTCAGCAAAACTAATTAATGTATCATACATATTCAGTGTTTCACACCCATGATCCTCCACCTCTATAAAGAATTGAGGAGGAAGACTGAGGTAAGAAGGGAATCTTCTCGTTTCTCTTTTTTGGGACCAAGCCAGGTCATTATGATTTTGAAGTATTGCAAATATATCAGTTTCAGCTGTTTTGTTTTTTATTATTATTCTTTTCATTTGCAATATAGTTATAGAGCACATTGCTTTCCCAGTTCTGATTCACTTTTTATCAGTTCATATAAGACCCTAGACAATTCCCTTGAGACTTAGCTTCTTCACAGGATTGATGGGAAGCAGTGGTGGCACAAAAGAAGACATGGAATTTGAGTCATTGGGCCCGGTTTCAAATCTTAGCTCTGTCATTTATTACTTGTGTGACTTTAAGAAAGTCATGTTGGAGCAGTTAGGCAGCACAGTGGATAGAGGGTCAGGCCTGATATGGGGAGGACCTGAGTTCAAATGTGATCTCAGGTACTTCCTAGATTTGTGACTCTGAGCAAGTCACTTAACTCTAATTGCCTAGCTCTTATAGACCCTCTGTTTTAGAATTAGATACTGATAGAAGGTAAGAGTTAAAAGAAAAAAAGGTCCCATCAATTTTCTTTGCCTCCATTCCCTCATCTATAAATGGAGGGATTAGACTAGATATACTCTCATATCTCTTCCAGCTCTAAATCTATGATCCTCTGAAATTGTGGTGGTGAGGGTCAAAAGAGACAGTGAAAAAATTCAATGAGAAAGCTGCTGAACTAGCCGTCCCAGAGACCTGAATCTACCACTTATTCTCCATGTTATCCTAAGCAAGTCATTGTACCTCTCTGCACTTCAGTTTCTTTACCTGTTAAATGATAGTTTTGGACAAGATGGCTTTAATATCTCTTCCAGCTCCTTGACTCCTAAGGCTAATGAAAATTAAGCTATTCAAAACCCTCTGTAATCCTCTCTATATGTCATTTTAGTTAGTTTGAATTCAATAATATGAAAATGTCTCGGGCACTGGAACTTTCCATTGAAAAAAAATTTTCCCCCAGTTTTTCATAGTAGCTATGCAAACATGGCTTTAAGAAAAGAATTATTTTTCTTCCCTCACCTTCCTTGATTTCTAAGATCTCTTAAAATGAATTACTTCAAAAAATGGAAACTGATTTCTGTTTACTTCCCTCCTCAGCTCCTTCTTCCCTCCTCCCCCATCCCTGATTTATTTTTCATCAGTACAGCAAACCTTTGTAGGGGGGGAAACTACTGGGTGTTCATATGTATACATGCAGCCCAGGGGCCCAGTTGTGAAGTATCACAGAGAAGTAATGGCAGTTGCCTCACATAGCTGCTTCTGGAACAGATGGGAAAAGAAGTTAAGCTCTTAGCCAAACTTCTGCAAGTATACAAGCCCTTTTCTAATACTGCTCTTCTGGTTTCTACAAGGAAGGGGAGGAGGGGCTGGAAGGCTTTGGCTTCAGTTCTAAACTCACCCTCTCCACAGCTCCCCCTCCTCCCTCCCCAAACTTCCACGTGTTTCACTTTTCCATTGCCTTATTCATCTGGGGAGAAAGAATGTTTCCCAGCTGTGGACAAGTGTGTGCAGTATTGTTGTTTTGTTTTGTCTTGAAAGAAATAATGTCTAAACTCATCTGAGAGTTCTCATCTCTTAAACTAGAGGTTAGGGGATTCCTGGCAAGGAAACTGTTAGTCCTTTCCCTTCCCCCTTCCAGGATGTTGCTGGATTCTTTAGCTCCCAGACTCAGTCTCAGCAAATGCTTTCTGGGAGGCCTCATTCAAGCAAGTTTCAGTCCTTCCCCTCATTCATATGAAATCTCCAAATCTGTGGCCCATCAAGCTGTAAATCCCTGGGATCCCCCAGATTAGCCAGTAAATTCTCTATAAATCAGATTTTAAGGTGTCCAAAGAGGTCAGCCAACAATTCCCATATTATAATCTTGGTTCTTTAAATAAAGACCACTTTTCAACTTTTATTGTCCATGTTGATTGCCTAGGAAAATATATTTATTTAAAATGTGTCCACTATGGAAATACATATCCCCCAAGCAAGCTTCTGGCACCTAAAGCTATCTTTTTTTTTTTTTAACCCTTACCTTCCTCCTTAGAATCAATACTGGTTCCAAGGCAGAAAACTGGTAAGGGTTGGGCAATCGGAATCAAGTGACTTGCCCAGGGTCACACAGTTAAAAACTGTCAGAGGCCAGATTTGTACCTAGGACCTCCTGTCTCTAGACCTGGCTCTCAATCTACTAAGCTACCCAGCTGCCCCCCTATCTTTTTCATAGTTCTAAATAATAATATTACAATGGCATGCTTACACGTGTGTATATGCATGCCCATAAGTATACATACATGAAAATTACATGGATAGGAATACCCTATAGGTATGTGTACAGCTCAAAAAATAAAGATTTATATTTTTATAAAATTTGTTCCTCTCTCATTTGGCCCTTTCCCCTGGTATACAAGAGTAGCCAGGATTGATTTTAGACAAGAAGAGGGAGAAAATCTTTAAAAGAAAATGGCTTTACAGGACAATAGGAAACAGTGCTGTATTATTGAAGAGCTCAAAGAGACAGAAGTGTGAGTGTGAGTGTGAGTGTGTGTGTGTGAGTGTGTGTGTGTGTGAGTGTGTGTGTGAGTGTGTGTGAGAGTGTGTGAGTGTGTGTGTGAGTGTGTGTGTGAGAGTGTGTGTGTGAGAGTGTGTGTGTGAGTGTGTGTGAGAGTGTGTGTGAGTGTGTGTGAGTATGTGTGTGTGAGAGTGTGTGTGAGTGTGTGTGTGAGTGTGTGTGAGAGTGTGTGTGAGTGTGTGTGAGTGTGTGTGAGTGTGTGTGTGAGAGTGTGTGTGAGAGTGTGTGTGTGAGTGTGTGTGTGAGTGTGTGTGTGAGTGTGTGTGTGAGTATGTGTGTGTGTGAGTGTGTGTGTGTGAGTGTGTGTGAGTATGTGTGTGTGAGTGTGTGTGAGTGTGTGTGAGTGTGTGTGTGAGAGTGTGTGTGAGTGTGTGTGAGTGTGTGTGTGAGTGTGTGTGTGAGAGTGTGTGTGAGAGTGTGTGTGAGAGTGTGTGTGTGAGTGTGTGTGAGTGTGTGTGAGTGTGTGTGTGAGTGTGTGTGTGAGTGTGTGTGTGAGTATGTGTGTGAGTATGTGTGTGTGTGTGAGTGTGTGTGTGTGAGTGTGTGTGTGTGTGTGTGTGTGTGTGTGTGTTGGGGGTTGGGGGTTGGGGGATAGAAAAGAGAATACCAAATGGTGAAAGGAGAGAGTCTCTTTTGTGTCTGACCTGCTTTAACCTACATATTTGCTCTACCAGGATGAGCTAGTTATGATGAAAAGTAATTGGAAGTTCCTGTCATGGGTTTGACACAGAATAGAAAAGAACTGGTTTTCAGTGATTTTAATTCACCTTAGATCTTGAGATTATGCTTGGATTCCATATTCTCTACCCAATGACCAGCCCTGCTGGATGGGTTGTGAACTCTATTGTATTAACTATGCTCTTTTGTTTGCATGGAGGAGGAGAAGCCATGGGACATCCAATAAGTCTAGAATTGCAAGATTTGGAGTGTCTTATATACTGCTTGGAAAATTCTGTCTAGGAGAGCCTGCAGGAGCAATAGATAGTCTATTATTGATCTTACTGATTCTATGCCAAGAGAGCACCATGTACGGCTAGAGGTGTTGTGTCTGATCTTGTAAGGTAACTCTGCTATGCCAGAGTCAGGAAACTAGGGTTGAATGAGATATATTAAGTCACAGGAAGATGGAGACTTGGAGTTAACCACAGATTCTAGATCACAAATTGGCATAGTCACTAAGAGAGATGGAGTTTATGAACAGAAGCTCATCCATTCTCTGAAAAGCACAGTAGGGTAGAGTGCCTTAATCACAAGAGTAAGTATGGGGTTAACTGTGTTTCTGGTTTTTCTTACTACAGCAGTGCTACCTGGTCATTAATTATACTTCCCCACTTAAGTCCTGCTTTAATAGTTATCAGAATGAAGGAAATTAGTTATTTTTTTAAAAACCTTTCCCTCTTTGAGACAGAAGAAGGGCAAAGGTTAGGCATTTGGGGTTAAGTGATTTGTCCAGGGTGATATAGCTAGGGAGTATCTGAGGCTGGTACTGAACCCAAGCCTTCTTGACTCCAGGCCTGGCACTCCATCCACTGCTCTACCTACCAATGGCCCCAGAATTAGTTCTGAAGGTTTATCTATGCCAGTGGATTACTAGTTCTGGCAGACTGCCAAGCACCTAATAATAATAACTAGTAGTTATATGGGGCTTTAAATTTTATACAGCCCTTTGTAAATATTGTCTCATTATATATTCACAACAATCCTGAGAGAGGAAATACTTTTATTATTCCCATTTTGCAGTTGAGGAAATCAAGGCAGACATAGTTTAAGTGACTTGCCCAGGGTCTGAAGCTGAATTTGAACTCAGGTCTTTCTGACTCCAGGTCCAGTGCTTTATTCACTGTGCAACTAGCTGCCTTACTATTAAGATGTGAAGGGATGAAAATCTGTTTTGGTGGAGAAGTAACTATGATAAGGAAATCACTAATCTTTGAGTTAGAGATGACAGATAAATAGATAATGTGCATTTGTTTTTAATCCATTGATAGATTTGTGATCTTATGTGGATACTGTTTTCAGTGATGTAGGTCATAACTCATCCATGCTTTCTACTCAAGAAACCAATTGACCAATCACAAACATTGATCAAGTACCTACTATGTGCCAGCCATGGTGCTGGGGATAAAAAAAAGCAAAAATGAAATTCTCTGCCCTCAAGGAGATTATATCCTATTGGTGGAAACTGCATGTACACATAGAGGTAATATAGACAAAGTAAATAAAAAACACTTGGGGAAGGGGTGTCTGCAGAGGTGATCAGAGAAGTTCTATAAGAGGTGGTACCTAAGCTTCAAAGGAAGTTAAGGATTCTAAACCATAGAGATGAGGAGGGAGTACATTTCAGTTTTGGGAGATAATCTGTGCAAAGGGGTAGAGATGGGAGATTGAATACTACATATGAGGAATGGTAAGTAGGCCAGTTGGAAACTTTGGAGAGATCAGTTTCAGTTGAGTTGCAGGAGTATGCTAGAGCTGGCTCTTAACCTCCTGGTGAGAATTCTGTGAGAGCATTTACACCTCAGAAATTGGTCAAACACTGCAAATAAAAGGGTTTTATTGATTGTCTATAGACTGATTGATTTGCTGATTGCCTAGACTTAAGAAAGGGATGGAGAAAAAGTTAATAATATAGTTTTTTTTTTTGAGATCTTGTTGTTAAACACTTACCAACACACCCACCACTAGTTGAGTGACAAAATCAGAAGTTGAAGAAGTGTATGACAGAAGAGGAAGTAGAGGCCATGAGAATTGATAGCTTTGCTAGGAATTTGGCTTTGAAAGGGAAAAGAGATATAGGATAATTATTGGGGTGAGGAGGTTAGGGAATGGTTAAGCAAGTTGTGGTACATGAGTGGTAGAATATTATTTTGCTATAAGAAATTATGAATATGATAAATATGGAAAAGTATCATCAAAATTATATTAACGGATAAAAAATGAAATAAGCAGAGCCAGGGAAACAGTTTATAGTTGTTATAACAATTTAAATAGAAACAGCAACAACTGAATGTTGTAAAATAATGACCAAATTTGTTTTCAAAAAAGAGATCTAAGAAGCCAGCTACTTTTTTTAAAAGAGAGATTATTATGCCTGTGGAGCACTGCATATATTACTTTTTTATGGTAACTAGTTTTCCTGAACTGACATTTCTCTCTTTAAAATTTTGTGTAATAAGAGACACTCTCTAGGAAGAGATGTGGAAGGCATCATTGTGAAATGTAGGTAATCTAAAAACAAAAGATCAATAAAAGTTTATTTTAAAGAATGAGATTCTAGCTGAATCTTCTCCCATGGGGAGATTTTGTTCATTAATATACCAAAAGAGGCCAAATCATTTCTATCCTCCACCGTGTCCTGTGACAGACAAAGAGAAGGAATAGTGATGGAGTTGTTTTCTGTTTCTTCTTAAGGGCATTCGTGTCTAGTCTGAGAACATTAATTCTAGAGATTCTCTCTTTGTTGACATTTTATGGGATTTCTTCTATTGGGATAACTTCTCCTATTCCAAAAGAGACTTTAGAGGTGTATCTGCCTTGAACTTGCAGTTCATAAGTCATGCACCTTCTCAGCCCCATCTCTACTAGTCCTCCTACCTCAGACTTTACCAATGACTTCTTAGATGGAAAGAAACATTTAATCCAGGTAGAAGTATTCTTGTTACACCTGAATCCATGGTCTGTGAGTATCTGCTGTCAGAATTTATATTCCATTTGATCTTGTACCTCTTAAAGTACTAATTTCTGAATCCATGAGTACATATTCCCTGCTGACATGATGATGATAATGATGATATAATAGATCTAATAATGCCTTGTATGACTCTAGCCCTTTCAAACTCATTCCTTTAAAGTAGCAAATCTCATCTGAAATACACCACAATCTTATGAGGTAGTTAAGATAGCTATTATCATCTTCATTTTTATCAGTGAGGAAACTGAGGCCAAGATAGGTTAAGTTAATTTGCCCATAGTCACATAGCACATAGTAGAATAGGTCTTCTGCCTTCTAATGCTAGACCTTTCTGATGTATTGGGATTCAACTCTATATTATGTTCTCTTAGGGTATTGTCTGTTGGGGTACCTTCCCATGTCCAATGACTGCCTTTCTAATTGTCCCATTGCTGTCAAGCATCCTTCCAAACCACTAGGCTTATAATTTTGGAGTCTTTCTCTCTCCTTGACTTTCCTATCTCCTCCCCACTCATTTGCCCCAATCCTTAAATGATTAAATCACCCCCCTGTTTGGTTCTCTAGACAACACCCTCAGCATTTTTGTACTCAATCTGTAACAGTAAATTTCATTCATTTATGTAGATGTTTATGGAGGAATTACTTGATAATTCTACTATGATCTCTTTTGATTCTGGCCTTCGTAACATCAAGCTTTTCTGAAGGAAAGGCAGTGCAATGTAATGGAAAGAGCTTTGGACTTATAGTCAAAGAGAACCTTGGTTTGAATCCTGATTCTGTCACTTATTACCTGGGTGATCTGGGGCAAGATCATTCTGGGCTTTAATTTCCATATCTATAAAGTGAGGGTATAGTTTCTAAAATATAAAGTGGTCTCTAAGGTACTCTTTAGTTCTAAATTTTATGATTTGGATTATAAGTCCCATTATGTGCTGTCTCTCTGAGTCACAATTTCTTATCTATATAATGGGTATAATATTTATTGTTTCAAATGCTCTTATGGAATGCTAAAGGAGAAAAAGAAGCAAAGGAAAAGGAAAATGTATATAGGCATATAAAACCTGAAAATCTCTTTGTCCTTAAAAAAGTTTCTTGCCTTGAGTTTTGGAGGACCCTGGAGATAAAAAAAAAAATAGAGAGGTAGCAATGACCTCCTTTCAGTCATGTTGGTCATAAAGAGTGATTGATCACTATGTTCAGACCAACATTTCTGGCCAGGCCAGAATTGGAGTTTCAATTAATAGCTTTTGAGAGCTGAATCAGCTGGTGATTGAGTCTTCTGTCTACTGAAAAGAGTCCCCAGTTTTATAACTTCTGCTCCAAATCTGTTTACCTCATAGAGAAAGAGAGAAGCAAAACAGGAGAAGGTTTTCTGTTTTAAGAAATGGTCAGGAGGGTGGGTAGTTGGTGATCAGGCCAAGCACTCAATGGAGTAGATTTTAATAAGTGTAATTATTCATTTTCTTTGTACAGTAAGTGTTCATTGATAGAGTTTGAATTGCTTATGGAACAACATGAAATCCAGAGTCAATTGCATTGAAGGGAATCTTCCAAACTGAAGGTGGAACAGCAATGTTCCATTTTTAATTTCCTTAGGTTAATAAGGGAATTATTCAGGTAGTGAAAGGGGAGGAAGTCTTAGAGTTCACAAGCACGTGTTCTCTGGTAAACATTTCTGTAGCACTGGGAAATTGGGTACACAGGGAATGAGCACCCTCTGAAGAAGCCATTGGGCTGGTGGCCAATTAACTAATTAATTGACAGCCTACTTTTCTATAGGTTGCCAAAAGCTTGACAATGAGTCATGTGTGGGTAAGAGTAGCCTCAGTAGTACTGCCAGGAGTCCATGCTACCTGACACACTCTCAATGCTGACTTCAATGGTTGTTGGTCTTAAAGAACTCCATAAAATAAATCGGAGCTTTATTGATACTAGAAATCAATATCTATTGTATCCTATGAGTAAGATCTGGACCATTCTTATGTAAATATAAGACAAATGCTATGTGAAAAAGAGGTAAAGTGAAGCTTAGAGCTGGGGCTTATCACAAAGGAAAATATGGAGGAGTGATTGAGTAGAGAAAAACCCTTTACCCATCCTGACTCCTAGAGCATTTAATGTGGGTTACATTTACTGGGAATGCCTCCTTATATCCTTGCCATAATCAAACATACAAGTTTCTTAGGACTTAAAAGTTGGAATGGACCTCAAAGAGTAGTGAGGTCTCATTTTTCAGATGAGGAAACTGAGGATCAGAGAGGTGTAGTAACCTGCTTAAAGTCATGCAAGCAGTTAATAGCAGAGCAAGGAATCAAACCCAGGGATCTGCTCTCTTGAATTCCAGGGCTCTATTCACTATACCAGACTTCCCCTCAAAGACCAATTCTAGGGATAAGGTATGTGCTGGTGTAGTGATTGTATTGTTGTTTTTTTTAATCTCAGTGCCATCCATGAATTTAGCACTATGCTCCCTATACCATCTTACTTTAAAAATATTTCAAATAAGAGGGAGCCCTAGAGGTCAAATATTCCAAATCCAGGTGAGTACTGAAGGTCTGAGAAAGAAAATTACTTGCCTAAGTTCACAGGACAGAGAGAGCATTAAAAACATTTGCCAAAACAGAATTTAAATTGAAGTCCTCAAAATTCAAAATCTAGTGTTTTCCTCATAATACCAAGAGGTGGGTGATTCTCCCAAACTCTCATATGTAATCTTCATGTATTTTGGCCTCGGTTTATTCTTGTTTTTTTTTACTCCTTGAGCAATTGTGAAGATATGTTTTGGCAGGGCTGGAGCATAATGTGATTCCCAACTTGGAAAAGTATTGTGGTATATTACAAATGGTACTGGCTGTGGAATCAGAAAATAGACTCACATCCTGACTATTACTTACTAGCTCTGTGATAAAAAGGAACAGTTAATTTAGAAGGAGTGAAAAGTTCTCCATTGGGAAATGGAGTTGATATAAAAATAAGATTTCAATTAAAATTTATTTTTTAAAAATAAAGGTCCACCTGAGTCTTTCTATAACTGCTAGAGTGTCTCATTACTGAATTGAGCCAAACCATAACTCCTTTTTTTGACAATTGTTTTCTAATATTTTATGATTCAGATTCTCTCTCTCCTCCTTCTTCCCTCCACCTTCCCTGAGGCAGTACATATTTCCATATTCCTCATGACATCAAACCATAACTCTATATCTCTGCCATTCCCCCCCCCCCCCTTTCTAATTCTTCTCTCCAGGGTAAAGCAGAATACATTTAATCTCTGTTCCATGTAATAAGTCTTCAGATGTTTGAAGAATATTATGCTCTTCCTATCTCTTCTCTAGGATGAACAACCCCAGTTTCATTATGCCATGCCCACTTACCATTCTAGTACCTTCTTTTGCATATACTTCAGCTTGTCAGTTTCTTCTAAAACATGGTACCCCCAGCTGGGCACAAAACTCCCAAAGTAGTCTGACCAGGGCAGAGTACAGTGTACAGTCAATAACTATGAATAAAGTCTTTCCCTTTTTTCTGCACACTATGCTTCTATTACTGACACTTAAGATAATTTTTTGAAGACTAAAATATACCATTAACTCATACAGTTTAGTGAATCCTAAAAAACTACAGTCTTTTTTCACTTGAACTATTATTTAGTTTTATTTTCCCCATCCTGTAGTCATGCAATTGATTTTTTGAACCTAAGGTAGGACTTTACATTTATACCTATAAATTCATTTTATTAGATGTTGATCATTGTGTAGTTCATAGACCTCTGGAGGATAGTCTTGTGGTGTGTTACCGTCTCTTCATTTATCTTGAGTTTTTAACACTCTGTTTATCATTTTCATTCTATCCTTGATAGAGAAAACAGAAGTCAAATATGAATTTAGTAGTTCTATCTTTCTAATATCATCTTATCATTATCCCATCTACTCCAGTAGTATAACCCTGCCAGTCATTCAACAAGCATCTATTAAGCATTTACTATGTACCAGGTATTATGCAATGTGCTAGGGATACAAAGAAAGGCAAAAATAGGATCCTTGCCATCTGGTTGCTTACATTCTAATGAGGGAGACAACATGCAAATAACAATGGGAAGTTCCTTCAAATTTCAACAGAGCTAAAAAAATCAACTTTTCATTATCTTTAGTATTCATTGTCAGCCTCAGTTCTGTCTCAGCTTTAGAATTCCTGTAACTATTTTTTTAAAGGTTTCTGTACAGACTATAACCTTTTCTACAGAAAAAAGGACTCTGCCTTATAACATTCAGAAATTTCTGAACACACTGATCGATATTAGTTTGAATTTCTTCCTGATCAATATAACTGAGAGTCTTGGATCACCAGTTTAGGCAAAACAAGCCTGAAAGATGCTTCCAACTCTTCCTCTAAAGTACTGACACAATTCCTTGGGCATTTAACCCTACAGGGAAAAGCATGACTTCTCATTGTGGCAGAGATGATCTTGGGTTCTCTAAGACTATGCTAGTAGACATAAACTCTGATAGGATTTTTTATACTAGAAAGGCTTCAAGTATGGTCCTGGAAACAACAGACTATGTTTTATGACAATTGGTGTACCTAAGAATGTAGAGGCTCAGCCTAGATCCTAGGGGATGAATTCTTTGTTCATGGCAATCAGGAAAAGAAAAATACAAAATTATTTCCCAATCCTTGTACTTCTATAGTGATATGGTCAGAATGGTGGGAAAAGGGTATTATATGATTTTTAGACCATCTATAAATATTAATTTAACTACTGATACTCTAAATGTGTGAACCTTTTCCAGTGACTCATGAGTACAAAATACTGCTACAGAAATTAAGTCCTATTAATCTTGGTGTTCTTACTATAAATGAAATTAGAAGATAAAAAGCAGTTACAATTAGATGGAAGGATGGCTCACAAGCTCTCCTTGGTGCAGAAAAAAAAAAGTATTGAGATCAGGTTTAATTGTATATTCAAAAGTAACAAAAAATGTCTATTCAGTAAGATGTCTAAAGGTAACTAGGTGGCACAATGGATAGAAATATGGACCTGGTTTCAGGAACACCTGAATTCAAATCCAGCCTCAGAAACTTACTAGCTGTATGATCTCTGGCAAATCATTTCACCTTTGCCTCAGTTTCTTCATCTGTAATACCAGGACAGTAATAGTATCTGTTCTCCCAGGGTTGTGTGGATAAAATGAACAAATATTTTTAAAGTGCTTTGCAAACATTAAAATACTATAAAAATCTAGCTATTGTTGTTATTATTATCATTATAGATCATTTGGCTATTTTGTACTGCTAGGTTCCTGATAAACTTTGCTAAAAAATGACCAAAAAATAACTGCAACTAGCTATTTACCATCCTAAAAGAAAAGTGGTGGACACAGAGGGCAAAAAGACATATATTATTTGGACATGGGTAGTGTAGAAAATTTTTTTTTGTTTTTTGCTTGACCATACACATTTATTACAAGGGTTTTGTTTTTGTTTATGGTTTTCAGTGGTGAGGAAGGGAGGAGGTAGGAGGGAGAGAATATTGATTTTTGTTTATTAAAAAAGGTTTAATATTTAAAAAGAGAATAATTTCAGCTTCTTTTATAATATCTATTGATAACATTTACATGATACTTTAAGGCTTACAAAATACTTAAGGTATATACTTTAATACTCAAGGAATTCAATGGAAAGGTAGCTATAGAGGAGGATCATGAAAAATATATTGGAAAATATGGCTTAGGAGTAAGAATCAAAAGTTGGTAGACTGAAAAAGCTTCATGCCTATATGTCTTGAATGCATTCTTCAATGAAAAAGTCAGGATGCCTAGAATTTGGGGGCATCTAATAACATTATACACACACACCTACACATACACAAACTTTATATTTTAATCAATAGAAAATGGCTAGTTACTTGTATAGGAATAATTTCTAAATCAGCTGTCTGTATAGATATGAACTTTATTAATTGTATTAATGTAAATGTATTAATATACAAAATTAGAAGAAAAAATGAAGAGTGAGTAGAGTATATAATAGAGAAGAATATGATGGCAAGAACCAGTTATAACACATTATCAATGGAGGATTGTACAGAAGTGCCATAAAGAATATCATCAAAAAAAAAAGAACATCATCAGAGAGATGTATGAGCTAAAATAAATATAAGTTGGTCATACAGTGAAAGTGAGGAAGAGATGATGGATAGTATTTTACTGGTATGCATCTACAAAATGTCAAGAAATCTAGAGGGTGGCCCTTAGCACATTTGGCAGAATCTCTGTGAAGAATTTAGGGCACCACATAGATCAATAAGATGAGGTGAATGGATGGGTTGTGATTTGGAAGAAGAATCCACATTGATGAGATCATAGATAAATCAGTGTCAATATATTCCTTGAGGAATGGGCCACTCTTTTGTATTCACTATCAACTACTTGTTCTTTTTTAAATTTTCTATACATTTTTAAAATTTGTTTAATCAGTTTCTTATGAGTCTACTTTGGTTTTAAAGTTAAGATCCCTCTTTTTCTCCTTTTTTGTTTGCTTCGTGGGAATTTCTTTTGCAAGGGTATCCCAACCTGTTTATTTTTCAGGAAAAGAAATTGAGGCCTAGGGAAGTTAATGGCTTGCTCAAAATTAGAAAATCTAATGTGGCATAGTGGAACATATGCTGAATTTAGACTACAGTTCTGAATTCTTCATCAGGAACTTTTTTTTTCAAACCCTTACTTTCTGTCTTAACAACTCTAAGATAGAAGGCTAGGCAAATGGTTAAGTGTCTTACCTGGGGTCACACAGGTAGGGAGTATTCGAGGTCAAATTTGAACCCAGGTTCTCCTGACTCCAATCCTGGCACTTTAAACACTGTGCTTCATAGCTGCCCCAATCAGGTGCTTTCTAGTTGTATAAATATCATCAAGTTACTTAATTTCTCTGAACCCGAGTTTCCTCATCTGTAAAGTTTGGATAACACTTCCACTGCTTGCCTCACAATATTATTGTGAGAAAAGCAATTTTCAAACCTTAATGCCCTCTATTAAGGCTATTACTATAAGTAAGTTCTTATGATTTGGCTTTGAATTTTAACAGATCATATAGGAATCATTTCTGAATTGGCTGTCTCTGTACAGACACTAACTTGTTTAGAGCAGATATAAAAATCAATACCAAATCAGAAGAAAAAACAAAAATGAGGAGCAAGTAGAGTATATAATGGAGAAGTACATGATGGCAAAAACTAGTACAACACATTATCAATGAAGGATTGTTCTGCTATTTATTAGTTATGCCACCTTAAAGAAATCATTTCACCTCCAGATGATCTCTAAGTTCCCTAGCAGGTCTGGATACAATACTATGATTGTTATGAACCCTTTGACCAGGGTCCAGGTCCTAGGGAGCCTCGTCCTGGCTTGACACCAATTCTGAGTGAGGAGAAATGAAATCTCGAATGCTATCAGGGATCTTTGCCAGTTTGGCAGGTTCTAATGCCAGAAGGCCTGGTGGTTACTTTGTGGGAACAGAAGGGGCCTAGAGAAGTTATAAGTTGACAGCCAGTGTTATAATAATAGCTCATGTTTCAATAGCACTTTATCACTTACAAGATGCTTTACTTGTATGACTCAATTGATCTGTACAACAATATGCTGAAGGAGGTGATGTGTGTATTCCTATCTTCATTTTAAAGACAAGAAAACTGAGACTCAAAGATGGGAGGCCACTTGCCTTTTTCATTCAGCTAATTATTGTCAGACTCAGATTTTCTCATTCCAATCCCACTTTATCTATGTCTCTGCAAGAAGCATCTGGGAATGAGTTTTCAAATGCATGAAATCCCATTCACCCTATTTCAACATGAAGATTGTTTTGAGACAAATCACAATTGGGAATGAGAGAGAAAATGGATTTTTTTTTTCTTGGTCTGTTCTCAGGGAGAAAGGGAATCAATGATGTTAGCTTGTCCATAACTATTGCTCCCTGCATGTTTTCCTTAACTGCAGCAGCTGGGCAATCCAGACTCCTGAGATGTCTTGTTCCTTCACCAGGAATAATAAAGGAGGGCCAAAGGGTAAAGAGCTTCTGTCTTAGGAGAGTGGTTGTGTCATCTTTTAAACGTCGATGTCTCAAAGAAGTTGATTCCTATCTTTTTCCCTTCTGTTTTTTTCTTCATCAGCTCCTTTCCTTTTCCCCTCTCCTTTATTTTCCCCCTAAACTTTAGGCCTCAGAAATCTTTTGCATTCTTAGGACTTAATGTTTTCACTTCTGTAAAGATTTTCCCCAAATCCATAAATCTAGTCCTATCTTCTCTCTGACCAGCAGATCTCCTTCTCTGCTTGTCATTTATCTCTACTTGGTCGTCTAACTAACCCTTCAAGTTCAATGTACCAAAAACAAAACCTTCTTTCCTTTTCTTCAAAACAGGTCTTCTTCCTTTGCTCTTTTTCATTTCTTTTGAGCTCCCCCTTTTTTAAAATCAAAATGGCAAGACCATTCTTTAGGCAACCCAGATCCAAAATCTCAGAGTCAACCTTGATATCTGCATCAAATTAATTGCCCTATTCTGTTGATTTGGAGAAGGCTTAATATTCATCTGAAAACCATCTCTTGGTTTTAGTGACCCATTAACTCATACTAGCCAAAAGACTGATAATTTGCAGGATCTCTGATTTTGTCAGTATGGGTTTTGACTTCAAAGATTATAATCCAACTGTTTTTTTTTAATCTTATACTGCTCTTGTCTGTGACTTCCTATAAATGTTTCATGGGGATCCACCCATTATGGTGGGGGCCTTCTCCTAGACTTTATGATATTCTGTAAATAGCAGGGATATACAGTAAGCAAGCAAGCATTTATAAAGTATTTGCTATATGCAAAGTAGGGCAGCTAGGTGGTGTCATGCATTGAGCACTGGGCCTGGAGTCATGAAAACTCATCTTCCTGTATTCAAATCTAGGATCAGACACTCGCTGTGTGACCCTGGGAAAGTCTCAACCCTCTTTGCCTCAGTTTCTCATCTATAAAATGAGCTGAAGAAGAAAATGGCAAACTATTCCATTATCTTTGCCAAGAAAACCCTAAATTGGATCACAAAGAATCAGACAAAATTGAACCAATAAAAATGTGCAAAGTGCTATCCTAGGTATTTAGGCTTTGGAGATTTTAACACACAAAATGAAATAATATCTGCTCTTGTATGTGTAGGTATGTGTATATGCACATGCATCCTCATGGAAAAGGGCAATATGAATGTAAAAAAGTATATGCAGAAAAAAACCATATACAGAGTAAGTACCCACCAAAGGTAAATACAAAGTAATTAGTGAAGAAGGACACTAACCATTGGAGGGGGTTGAAGAAATTTTTTATGTGGAAGGTGCTGTCTGATTGTGTCTTGAAAGAAGTAAGGGATTCTATGAGGCTGAACTAAGGAGGGAATGCATTCAAACGTTGAAGGACAGTAAGTGCAAAGTCAGAGAGATAGAAGGTGGATTATTGGCTACGACAAAAGAGAGTGAAGGCCAGTTTGGCACAATTGCAGAGTGTGGAGAGAGGAACAATGTGTAAAATTCCTACAGAGGAGGATATAATTGATTATAGAAAAAAGGGCTTTCTCTCTGATCCTTAGCCTTCACTACGTGACTGGTAATCATCCCTGTTCTAGTCATGTATCTCTGTGATGATGTCTTTAACATCACTTCTGGTAGGCTAGTCTTTGTTGGCAACATGCCGTAATTTATCCATGTCAACCAAGTGTTTGTTTCTGTTTTGCCCTTTGAATGACCACAAATATAATTCTTTAGTGATTGTTGTATTCTGTGATTTGCAGGCCATATAGAATTACTGAAAGAATATTGGTATTTTAAAAAGTGTTTTGGGGAAGCACTTGGTATTACTAAAACTAATGTGAAATTTCCCGAATGTACTCTGGTCCAATCTCTTTCAGCTGTTTAACTCTGGGCCCAGTTCATCATCTGTTTGTGGCAGGAGTCTAATATAGATAGATAGGTAGACAAATATATATATAGACATATACATTATATGGGATACATATGTATCCCATTTGTTGTATGTATATATAGGGTTTTCAGATGAAAACTATACGTGCTACACATATATACATAAAGATACATATGTACATATCCCCTAATATATATGTCGTTCAGTCATTTTTTCAGTTGTGTTTGACTCTTTGTGACTCCATTTGGGGTTTTCTTAGCAAAACTTCTGGAGAGGTTTGCCATTTCCTTCTCTAGCCCATTTTACTAAGGAGGAACTGAGGTGAACAGAGTTAAGTAACTTGCCCAGAGTCACACAACTAGTAAGGATCTGAGGCCAGATTTGAATTTAGGAAGATGAGTCTTGCTGACTCCAGGCCTGCATGCATGCACACACACACACGTGTACATGCATATTGAGGCACTTTTTAACCTACATATTGTGTTCTGGACAAGACCTTTCACTAGATTTTTCCTATGTCAATAGTTAGGTGGAACTTTTTTGAGTGATTATGGTTCTTATTTAGTATGATCCCTTGAAATATTCCATGGATGGGTCCAAAAGGTATAGAGGGGCCTAAACATAGGATCATCTAAATAGTACATTAATAGGGAACGTTTCTTCCATTTAAACTCTGCACTGGACATCACCCATGACAGTGGCAAACACTTTTAGTGAGTGTACATTTCCCTGTTTTATGCCCTGTTAGTTATTAATAATCAAAGGATAATAAAACAGTTATTTTTGTTATGATATCTTTATTAGAATCTTCTATGATTTTAAGATATGCATGAAAGATGCTATGAAGTAGGAAAGCCTTTAGGGAATCAATTTGTTCTAGCAAATCAAATGCTTTCTAAAGTCAACAAACCATAAGCACAATGGATTGTACTCTTTTCAGTCAATTGTGGGACTATAGTAGCTTACTGAATGGTATGTTTGTGAAAGTCTGTCTATTCTCTTTTCATACTTGCATTAAGGATACTTATTATATGTATATACATCATTTTAATATTTTATTTGAGCTTGAATTTTATCATCTGTAAAATGAGGGCAACAATACCTATAGTATGCACTTCTTAAGATTGCTCTGGTGCTTAAATGATTTACATAAAATACTTTGCAAACTTTAAGGCACTACATAAATGTCATTGCTATGTGGGGAGTCACCTTCTCCAGTAGTCATAACTTTTTAAAAATAAATACTAAGTATCTTCCTCTTCTTTTGAATATTTTGAATAATTGGCATTTCAATTTCCTAAAAATGTCTTTAGCACCACCTGACTTCCTCTATAAAATTATTGATCTAGTTTAATTTTATTTTCTTTAGTTCCATATCCACTTCCTCATATGGCACATGGGATTGATCTTAGAACCCAAATATGGTTCCATTCTCACGGTGATACAATAGAAGTTGTTATAAGTATCTTTACAGATATTTTCCATTTTTTTCCTTTTTGTCCTTTTACTTTCTTCCTTTGATGTCCTCAGGATAAAATGGCTTAGTTGGGTCTTATATCAAACTTTTTTAGACTTATTTTCCCTTCTCTACTTCTTGTGATTCTATAAAACCACTCATAGCCTTCTTCCAAAAGATTTTAAAATAAGCTTATGTTCTAACTCATTTTCCATTAACTTTCATATCTCTCCCCAGACAAGATCAGATATTTACTGGTTGAGGTGACTCTTAAAATCTTTTGATCTTTGGCAACTGATTTATAGATTAAATTTCTAACAAATTGTGATATATGTTGATGCCTGTTCTTTTCTCTGTATCCCATTTGGGAGTATTAATTGCTTGTTATAGTTAGATTAAATTGGCCCTGCCCTTAATTGCATGCCATATTTTCTTATTTTTATTTGTTCTCTAAATTTGGTAGAGAATTTTGAAACAGAGCACTATTATACAAAATAACACATGATAAGTATGTAAGGGAAGTATAAGCTGTGTTATTTGGGGGAAAAGATCATTGCTGACAAGGAGAGCTTTCTTGAATGGGTGATATTTGGGCTTTTCGAGGATTGGTAGGAGTTGAGAAGTTAAAATGATAATAAAATATTTTGTATTATAGTGATTTCGATATGTGTCCTATGTAGGGGCATGTTGGAACCAACTCAAACATGTTCTTAGACAATTAAATTTTCATTGTGAAAACTTACACCTCAAAAATTGGTAAACATTATGGATCAGAGATGGATTGTTTTGTTGATTTTTTGGACCTAAGAAAGTGATAGAGAAAATGTCACTAATGTAGATTAAATATTAAACTGTATGATGTGTACATTTTAAAAAAGTCAGTCATTAAACCCTTACCAGCACAGTAGTACCAATTTCATCATATCTGCTTCTTAACCTCAACTCCCTCCTTCTTACAGAGTTGAATTAAGCCTCTTCCAACTCTAACCATTTTTTTTTTACTGAAGGTCAAAACTGAGAAGAACCATAAAGTCAAAGCTAGTCAAAACTACTAGACTGTAAGTTCCACGAGGGCAGGAATTGAGTCTTATCTAAACTTTTAATTTCCCTTAGCACCTAGCACAGTTACCTTAGGTTCTTCATCTGAATTTGAATTCTGGATTGGAGTGATCCTCCAGCCCTTTCTTGAGCAGCCCTGATGATGAAGAACTTCTTATTCTATCCCAAGGCAGATTTCTCTGTTCTTAAACAACTTGAATCATTACACTTCTTCCTTAGACTGAACTAAAGTCTATCAGGTTATAACTTCAATGTATTAAAATCGTTTCTTTCCTCTGGGGCCCAGCAATACAAATCTCATTCCCCTTCTACTTGATATCCCCTCAGAGAACAGGAAGACAGCAATACTTTCTTAGTATTATCACAGGTTACCTAGAGTGAGCCGTGCAAGGAGAGCAGGCTTAGAAAGTTATTAACTGAGAATTGAATCCTAACCATTAGAGTGGGGAAAAATGATAAAAGTTTAAAATTTTTCCTTTTGGTTTAAAACCAGTCAAGCGTCTTCTTTCTTTCCTGCAACTGGGAAAGTTGCCAAATGCAAAATGAAATTGCTGAGCCCAAATATCTCTTGGCAACTAATTTATCCATTCCTCCTATCTTGAGCTGGAGAACAAGGCAACAGTCCCATCTCATCAGACCTGCCCTTTACCTTAAATCCCTCCTTCTTATAAAAGTGAAGCTTCTTTCTACTTCAACCATTATTCCTTCCTTCCTTCCTTCCTTCCTTCCTTCCTTCCTTCCTTCCTTCCTTCCTTCCTTCCTTCCTTCCTTCCTTCCTTCCTTCCTTCCTTCCTTCCTTCCTTCCTTCCTTCCTTCCTTCCTTCCTTCCTTCCTTCCTTCCTTCCTTCCTTCCTTTCTTCCTTCCTTCCTTCCTTCCTTCCTTCCTTCCTTCCTTCCTTCCTTCCTTCCTTCCTTCCTTCCTTCCTTCCTTCCTTCCTTCCTTCCTTCCTTCCCTTTTTTACCTCTTCTTCTTCTTCCTCCTCCTCCTTTTCTGACTTTCTCTTTTTTAAAAAAACAGAATATCAGAACTGGGAGAAACCAAGAAGTCAAAACCCTCCATTTACAGATGAGGAAACTGAGTAAACATTTCTTCAGCAAGGGGAAGTGACCTGCCCAGTGTTATACTCCCTTATATATTGCTATGGATTCCTAAAAAAAGAACAAGTTATCTGGCCAGGGAAGGGTTTGGAGGTATGTTTTCACAAAGGAAAAAATACACAGTATATATACAATGAGCCCAGGACATGGAACCTGAAGACCTGTGTTTGAGTCTTGGCTCTGCCACTTTGAATCTCAGTTTCCTTTTTTGAAAATGAAGATATTACACTTACTCTGCATACCTCACAGTGTTGTTTTATAAATTGTGCAATACCACAGATGTGCAAGCTCTAGTTATGATTCTTATTTTTTAATTAAAAGGAGAGACTGATCAGGAGAATCACTGACCAATTCTATGAATTCTCCAATTAACTTGATGACTTGATGATCTATAAGGCTTGTCCTTTTGTTTGGAGGCTTCTGGCTCTCTCTCTCTCCCTCTCCCACCCCCCTCTCCCTTCTTCCCTTTCTCTCTCACTCTCTCTCTCACTCTCTCTCTCTCTCTCTCTCTCTCTCTCTCTCTCTCTCTCTCTCTCTCTCTCTCTCTCTCTCTCTCTCCTCTCTCTCTCTTTCTCTCTCTCTCTCCCTCTCCCTCTCTTTCCCCTCTCTCCCTCCATTGAGTGCTAAGTGAGGAGTGAAGCACAGAGAATAGGTGAAAGGTAGTCAGCTTTACTCTGAAAGAGGGTCCCCTCTTTTCTTTGAGCCTGGAGAAAGGCTGTGAATAGAAGTAGAGGGGTATTTGCATGTTGAAGCATAGCCTTGCATTCTGTTTATCTGGAAGGCAACTTGGTACAGTGGAATGAGCACTGGATTTGGAGTCATCTGGGTTTAACTTCTGGCTCTAACACTTAGCATAGTGCCTGGCACATGGTAGGTGCTTAATAAATGTTTATCGAAGTGAATTGGCTCTGCTAAACCAAATTGGCAGAATTATCTCAGACAATTCAGTTAACTTCCTTGGGCCGCAGTTTTCTCTTCTATAAAATGGGGCTAAGAGTGCTTGTGCTATTTGCTTCTTAGAGTTGTTGTGAGGCAGGGTTGTATGAGCAACTTGGTGGTGTAGTAAATAGAGAACAGGGCTTGGAATCAGGAATCTGGCCTCAGATACTTACTAGGTGGGTGACCCTGGGCAAATCATTGAACCCTGTTGGTCTCAGTTCCTCATCTGTCAAATGAGCTGGAGAAGGAAATGGCAAACCACTTCAGTATCTTTCTGAAGAAAATCTCAAATGTGGTCATAAAGGCTCATTTACAACTGGAATGGCTAAATAACCTCAAAAACAACAAAGGATTATATGGTAAGAAGAGTGCACCTGAATTGGAATCAAGACACTGAGCAAGTTACATAATCTCTCTAAGGCTCAGTTTCCACATCTATAAAATGGGCATAATACTTGTACTCCCATAGGCCATGGATATAAAATGGGGATAATACTTGTACTCCCTTCTGAGGGAATTCTAAACACAGAGTTGTCATGAAGTGAGAGCTTTCTAAATGTAAAGCATTGTCTAAATGTGATTTATTATTTCTAAATGAGATAATGTACTTAAAGTGTTCTGCAACTCATAAAGATATACATATATGACTTATTATTCAATCAAATAATGTATGTAAAATGCTTTGTAAGCCCCGAAGCACTATATAAATATGAGCTATCGTTGTTATTATTCTCCATAAAACAAGAGGCTGAAGGCATCTGCTGAGAGTGAGACTTGTGGGGGTGGAGGTGGTTGAGAAGGAAATTAGAGATGAAAGGAGAGAAGAAAAGGGCCAGAATAACCGCTATGGGTTAAATCAGATGCCAGAAATTAATACAAGGCTGAATGCTTCACCTCATAATTGCCCCAAGGGGGCTACTTACTGTTCTGGGAGCCAGTAGAGGAATGATTTTCTTCCCCACGTTGTCACCATGCCAGAAAGATGCAATGTGGTTTATAGTACTCCCATGAAGGGCAGCTTGAGCCTACCAATCATGTGTCCTACTAGTTTAAAGTGCTTCTCACCTCAAGCCACTTGACAAACAAACCAATCCATCCTTACAATGCGCTTGAGAGGGAGGTAAGTACTTTTATCGACCCTGTCCTTCAGATCTGGGAGGAAAGGCAGGGCACATGGCATACACAGGAAATCTGTGAGAAAGCAAAGACTAGAAGTCTCAAGTATTTACAGCAGAGAAGCCCTCTCTCTGTTTCAATTTACCCCCTTCCACAGTGAAGTGTGACAAGTCGGCTTCACCATCACTTATAAACCAGTTAACTTTCCTAGCTGAAGGAATTCCGAAGATGCTTTTCTGTTTATTTCTAAGGGCCCTTCTTTTAAAAATTGATTGGCAATCACTTCTAATTACAGAAAAGTTCTTGTCCTTAAATGTTCTCTATGGCAGTGATAGCCACTAGAATATAAGCTCTTTGGGGAAGGGACTATTGCACTTTTGTCTTTGTACCTCCTGAGGCCATCACAATACCTTATACATTGTAGGCATTTAATAAATGTTTATTGAATTGAATCTTCAAATTCTAGCTGTTTGGTACAGGATAGAGTCCTGGGCCTCGAGTTGGGAGGAGGACCTGGGTTCAAATGTGGCCTTGGACCCTTCCTAGCTGTGTGACCCTAAGCAAGTCACTTAACTTCAGTTGCTTACCTATCACCATTTTTCTCCCTTCTAAGACAGAAAGTAAACAAAAACAAATTCTATATCATTTTGAAGAGAGATTGATGGAAAAGTAGGGCACATAGTATACCTCCTCTGGCCACTCACCCAACTTGCCTTCTCGGTTTGAGGTTTGGTGTCCAGGGGGAATAATTATTCTCAAGTTCTAGGAGCAATCCTATGGGACTATATTCCTAACACTATGGCTCATAAAGCCCCACTGGTGTGCTTCCAATGATCAGCCAGTCAGCAGACACAATTACCTCTGGGCAAAGGCATTCACTAAGAGGATATGGAAAAAGCAGACGTTACAAAATAGTCCCTCCATAAACCTATGGCACTGTTTCCCCCAAATACACACAGTGTTCATGGAAAGGGTAGACTCAAACTTAGAGTATGATAACAATGGCGCCCATGTGTAGGTTACATATGTGGCAAAGACACTTCACAGCTCCAAGTACTATAGGGTCAGCAAGCCCTTTTTTCTATACAGTCTTCGTGCAACTCCCCTTAAGAACAGTATCTCTGCTGGGTGCAGTAGGGGGCACAGCTGGCTGCCCAGAGTCTGCTACCCTTCGTGGCTGGCTCTTTTTTCTTTTTTTTTTTTAGCTGCTGCCAGGGGTCCCATTCCTTGAAACTGCTTCCTCCCTGGATTGTCTTTCTATATTGGTGTCTGTCTAAAGTGTGTCTCTGTTCCCTCATTTGGGCTTAAAATACTGGAACTGTTAGATGGAATATTTTCCTCTGGGCATATCATTGCTTATCACCATGACTGATGGGGAGAGAAGGAGAGAAAAATCCCGTTTCCTCTCCTTGTAGAAATCCTTACTACAAAGTACTCCCAAGTCTCCAACCAAACTACAACCCCCAGGGCTTAACTTGTTTTTTTAAACAACTCTTACTTTCTGTCTTAGAATTAATACAAGTATTAGTTTCAAGGCAAAAGAGCATAAGGACTAGGCAAGTGACTTTCCCAGGATCACACAGCTAGGAAGTATCTGAAGCTATATTTGAACTCAGGTCCTCCTGTCTCCAAGCCTGACACTCTATCCACTGAGCCTCCTAGCTGCCCTAGATTTAACTTTTTAAAAAGCCCTGCAAAGACATATTTAATTTTTTCCCCAATGAGTTTACTTATTTTAATTCTGTCAGAGAAAAGTATTCATGGATCAGAAAGGAATCAAAGTATAGGTACATTTTTTTTTCAGTTTAACATCTCCTTAATACTTTGTGATTATATTTTGGATATTTGAGACTACAACTTGGTCAGAGACAAACTTCCCTACAACATTATGATGGAAAGAAATTAGGATAAACCCCCTAGACTGACAATCAAAAGACCATATCAAAAGTCCTAGCTCTTACATTTACTAGTGAACTTACTTAACTTCTCCGTTTCTTTTTCTTTGTGGGATTGTCTTGGGGAAAGTGTTTTTATAAACTTTAAAGCACTATATAATTGTGAACTATTAAAGTTAGTCAGTGGCTCTGCTGCCACTAGCTTAGAGACATTGGCTAAGTCATTTCCTCTTGGTAGGCTTCTATTTCCTCCTTTATAAAATGAAAAAGTTAGACTAGGTTGTCTTTAAGTTCTTTTCTAGCTCTAAAACATATAGTGGTCCTGATTGCTCAATTGAAGAGAAAAAATATTGCTCTTTCCCTTTCTATTTTGAAAAGGGAAGGGACAGACCTTGGACAAGTCACTTAACCCCAGTTGCCTAGTCCTTAGTGCTCTTCTGCCTTGAAACTGATACTTTGCATCTATTTTACATCAGAAAGTGGAGGTTTAAAAAAAAAAAGAAAAAAAGAAAGAAAAGGGTAGGGACAATCTATCCAAAAAAAGTTGTTAAGAGGGTAGCATGAAGGATAAAGGTGAGGACTTAGTAAGGAAAATGAGAAAAGTTATATACAATGATTATAATTCACATATAAATGGTTAGATTTGTCAGGAAGACTAGGGTCAATATCTTACCTCTGACACCAGCCACGTTATGAACAGTACAAGTAAAAATCACAGGACCTGTTTCTTCCTCTACAAAGTGGAGATGCTAATACTTGACTATGGTTAGTTACAAGGTACAAATGAGATAATGCATATAAAGTGCTTTGAAAATAGTAAAGTACCCTGGAAATGTCAGTTCTTCTTCTCTTTTTAGAGGCCACTGTCCATTAACTTGCTCATTAGCAATGCCAAGAATCAGATAGAAGGAAGAGAGAATTCTGAATTGTACTGAGGACATTACAACTGCGCATTACTTTACCTGTCCCAAGCTTTCTGCTCAGCAGAATTATTGTGCTAATCATGCAGCAGAGCTGGGTGGGAATCATGGAATGCCCCATTTTGCAAAGAATCAAAACTGCAGGAGACTACTATAAGGCATGTAAGTAAGTGAACTATAGATTTAAGGAAGCTAGCTACATCTTAGTGTCAGGCATGGATCATATGAAAGCAGTACCCTAAAAGATATCAACCAGGAAATTATTTTTTTCTCATTTTATTATTATTATTATAAATTGTTATTCATCCAATACAGGAAATGTATGATTAGAAAAGGAGTTGGATCAATCACATATCAAGAACCAACCATGTACCAACAACATGAATAGATAATCTAATTGTTCTACCTTGTCTCTGTGGGATATTAAAAAATAAAGAGAGGGAGCAGTTGGGTGGCTCACTGGATTGAGAGCCAGGCCTAGAGATGGGAGGTCCTGGGTTCAAATTTGACCCCAGACACTTCCCAGCTGTATGACCCTGGGTAAGTCACTTAACCTCCATTGCCTAGCCCTTACCACTCTTCTGCCTTGGAACTGATACACAGTATGGATTCTAAGGCAGAAAGTAAGGGTTTAAAAAACAATGTAGAGAATGCCCTCCATCACGTTTGGTAGCTCTTCTTTGGAAGAAGTCTCAGAAAACATGAATAAAAATTGCCCAAGATCATTTTTGATCTATACTATTGGAGGAGGGGCCCACCTTGATGAGATCACAAATCCATTGGAGAATGAGGTAGTGCTTTATGGTTTCTAAATCAATTCCTCTTAAGAATCCCATGAGGTAATATCTTATTTTGCTCTTCTTTCTGCTGTGTCTGATAATTTTTCTACTAACCTAAGAATTCTATTTCTCATTGATTTCATTCCTTTATTAAAAAATTTCCACCACTCCTCCAACGCTATTGACTTTTGTTAGCAATATGCCTTGTTTGGGTTTTAATACTATTTCCTTCATTACAGATGCTAGTTACTTATTTACTGACAGCACATACTTCATTCTCTTTAAAATCTGTATGACCTTGGGCAAGCAATTTAAGCTCTCTGGGCTTCAGATTCCTCCTTTGTAAAGTGAGGGGGAGTTATACCCAATGATCTCTGTGCTTCCTTTAGCTCTAAAGCTGACATCTTATGATCCCTACTTTGCAGGCAAAGTCACTGATGCTCAGACGAAAAGCAAAGAAGATGCATAGCTATATAATAGAAATTGATAGATTAGGTAAGGGCCCTAGAAAGGTCTTTAACCCACTGGGAAGAAATGGAAGAATTTGGGTAAAACTGATACCTCACAAAAAGTCTTACATAAGCTGCAAATGAAAGTGATGTCCAGTTCTAGGATAGGAAAGAGAACACCAGCTCAAGAGAAAGAAATGAAAAGAGGGGGATAAAACATCTTTGTAAAGCTCCTTGGCAATCAATTGGTAAAGATTATGAAGAGGAAACTTTTTACTAAATTCCTCTTGATATCTGATGACCTGGAGTAAGTAAGTCATTTCCCTTTTTGGAGTCTCAGTTTTCTTATCTAAGGGATTAGACTAAGTGATTTCTAAGGCTCCTCTCAGCACTGACATTAAGTGATTCAGCATCTGGTTCAGCCTCATCATAGTGTGGAGATTGTATTGAGTTCTCAGAGGCTATGCCCAGGGAGTCCTGGTCCTGGCATATCCAGCCCAGCTAGGGAAGGATTTAAGCAAGGTCAGTAACAAGCTATGTATGACATCTAAGCACCAGTCTAATGGTTTAGAAAGGCTTTTCACCAGGAGGTTGCCTACCAAGTAAAGGATTTCTATCATAACAATTCTTGGAACTGACATTTGAAGTCCTCCCCAATGTGGCCCCAGGCTATCTTTCTGGATTTTTTTCCCTGTCACTATTATTGATTTGTTTTCAGTTATGTCTGATTCTTTGTGGCCCCATTTGGAGATTTCTTGGCAAAGATTCTGGAATGGTTTGCCATTTCCTTCTCCAGCTTATTTTATAGATGAAATTTAGGCAAAGTGACTTGCTCAGGGTCACACAGCCCAATTTGAATGTCTTCCTGATCCTGTGTCTGGCTCTCTATCCACTGTGCCACCTAGCTGCTTCTACCAATGCTGTGTTCCAGAAAAATTGGACAACTTGCTGCTCCCTGAACAGCCTCCCCCACTTTACAAGGGATGTCTTCCATGTCTGAAATGTTCTCCACTTCTGGTACTGAGAATCCTTAGTTTTTTCCAAGGCCCATCTCTAGGACTATCCTCTGGATGAAGACTCCTGCTTCCTCCAGTTGTTAGTACTCAAACTCTTCTTAAGTTATCTCCTATTTAATTGTCTATTTGTTGAATTAGAGAATAAGAAGTTCCTTAGAGGAAGGGACTGCTCTCCTTTTTTTTTTTGTCTTTGTAGTCCTAGCACCTAGAACAGTATCTGCTACATAGAAAGTACTTGATTTTTGTTGTTGAATGAATGAAATCTTCTACTAATATGTGCAGGTTTTTGATCTCTGTAATTTGAAGTACATACAGTTACCAAATGACTAAATATTTTAAACACCAAAGTTAAGTTTTGGAAGGAAAATGCAAGAACCAGTGGAAGTGCAATAATTTACAGTTATATTTACTTATCTATGTAACTATCTTTTACATAAAGTTAAAGATCAAATTAGATTTTTCAGTGGAAAGGCAGAAAGAAAAAGAACAAAGAGTAAGGATCTAGGAGGAGAAAGATTCTATGGGGCAAAAAACAGAAATTCAGAAACTTTTAGTCCAAGTATGTAAACAAAGCCAGAGCTGAACTGGCCAATAAGGTAATTTTGGCTTTTAGAAAAGGAAGAATCTGAAAGGGATATATTGGGAAATGAATGTGATATAAAAACAGAAGATAGCTATTAAAATTAGTTTTTATAATTAAGATTTGGTGTTAATTAAGGTGAGAATAGGGGTGTTTACTTTAATGGGTCAGACCAAGGTTATTCTAACAATTTTATTTTTAAAGATAAAGAAGGAAGAACTAAAAGGAATAAGATTTGAGATTATGATGTTTATATGAAACTGAGATCTTGGTAGATTTTTCTAGAAATTTTGATTTGTGGGGAAAGAGTTTGTAAATATATATGCAAACCCCCTCCCCCCCAACCCCCAACAGATCTGTATTTCTTTGGCATAGGGAACCCCCGATAAGGAAACCCTATTGGTACAGGTCTTTATGGGATTGCTTATAGCCTAAGAGAGTGGCCAAGGGGTCTGAGAAGCTAAATTCTGAGTAAGTTCAGGGCCATACAATCTATAGAAGTGGAATAATAATAAAGAATTTTCTTGACTTTATGAAAATATTTATTATCATAAAGTTCTGATGAGGATAAAATAGATACTTAATTACTGCTTTATTCATATTATGATAGTTCTTAAAAATATTTCTGTCTTAGTAACAGCTCTAAGATAGAAGAATGACAAGAGTTAGGCAATTGGAGTTTCCTTTTAGACCTTTACCTTCTGTCTTAAAATCAATACTGTGTATTGGTTCCAAGGCAGAAGACTGGTAAGGGCTGGGCAATGGAGGTTAACAGGATCACATAGCTTAGAAGTGTCCGAGATCAAATTTGAACCCAGGTTCTTCCAATATCAGGCCTGGCTCTCTATCCACTGTGCTCCCTAGCCCTTCATGAAGGAATTTTAAGGGACCATCAAGTCTGGCTCTCTGAGGATTAGACAATGAAAGTTTAGATTAGAAATGGAAATAACTTGCCTAAAGCAACACAACTGGTAGGTGTCAGTGTCAGAGCTAGAACATGTCTTTTGACTTTTAGTGCTGTGCTCATTTCATGATGCCATGATGTAAATATACTAATGCTTGCTGCTATTTATTGTTATTATGATTTTGATTAGTAGTAGTGGTAGTAGAAGAAGCATGAAAATAGCACTGAATCAATGGGTAGTTCTTTAAACATCAGACTAAAAGAAGCTGAATAAGCTTGTGTGAAGTCAGTCTTTAAGGTGAGGAAACACTGCCTCAGTAATTAACTTTCACCTCTAAATAGACCCAGTGGGAAAACAGGTACTGTAAATAGTGACTACTGCTACAATTTGAAAGATCTTTTTTATATGTAGTATATGTGCCTGAATATTTTAATCATTCATTCACTCACTCATCACTCCTCTCCCTAGAGGGAATGAGAACTAAGAAATTAAAATTAAGTAAGAGAAAGAGAGGCCTTTATAGAACTTAAGAGAGAGCCCTCTGGGGGAAAAAGATGTCAGGGCAATTCACAATTAGGGTGATCCGGAATGTCATACCTGAGCAAACCAGATTTCAAGAAATAACCGAATCCAATACGTGAACTTGGAAGTTTGCAGCAACGGCCTCAAGTCCCAAGACAAAACAAAAAAAGTAGATCAGGGAAACATACTCTAAGGAGCTACATTTGGCCAAATCGATGTGATGATTTGTCTCATGTAGCTCAGCTCTTTCAAACTGTGTTCCTTAATATGTTCGCCATGCCCACCTCTTACTCTGGAGCCTGGAGAACAGATTTTTATTGGTGCCTTTTATGGGTGAAGCCCTTGGCTGGGTACAGTGTATATGTGTAAATGCACGTATGTTTCATTCTCACTCCACTTCTACATGAATCAATCACCTAATCTTAGTTCTACTTCCACATCTTGTACATCGGTCCTCTTCTTTCAACACATAGAAGTACCACTCTAATTCAGTGTCCTCATTGTGTATGTGTATACATACATGTAATGTATATGTATTTATGTATAAATACAGAATGAGATTCCAATGTGTGCATATGTAACACTTGTTTTCTCTATTTGGTATATATCTCTAGCATGTATGTATGTAGTATGTATATGTGTGTACATATATGTTGTATATATGTACACACTGGTATATATGGCCACTCATACATATATATATACACACACACACACATATAGTGTTAGCTCTGTAGATATTCAGGGATATGGTGAGATACAAACATCTACACTACAATTGACTCCCTATTTTGATTGTGATCAAGGATTCAAATTCAAACAAAGAATATTAGAGAGCAGGGGTACAAGATCTGAGCTAAGACCATCCATATGACTTCTACTTTAATGAATCTGTTGGGGTGCACCCTTGTGTTCTGTCCTGGGTCTTATTCTCTTCCTTCTCTGTATTCTCTCTCAGTGTAGCCAATCCACTGCTATGGATTCAATGATTATCTCTATGCAGATGACTCCCCAATCAACAAATCCAGGCCTCTATCTCTTTCCTGAACTCCAGTCTTATATTTCTAATTGCCTCCTGGACAATGTCCAACAGGCATCTCAAACTCATCATGTCCAAAACAGAATTCATCTGTCCCCTTCAGCCCACCACATCTCCTGATTTCCCTATTTCTGCCAAAGGCACTAATATTCTTCTCGTTATCTAGGCTGATAACCTAGAAGTCATTCTTGACTTTTCATTCCAACTCATTATTCCATATTCAATCAGTTGCCTAATCTTATTGATTCTACTTCCACAATATCCTGTGTCCCTTTCTTTTAACTCACAATATCATTTCTCTAAAGCCTCAGTGGCTTTCCTCTGGACTATAGCTTCTAAATCAATCTCCCTGCATCCCATTTCTCCCTCCTAAAATCCATCTTCACATGGTTGTCAAACTGGTATCTTTAAAGTATGTGTGTGTGTGTGTGTGTGTGTGTGTGTGTGTGTGTGTGTGTGTGTGTATAATACATTCCCCTATCCAGGAAGCTTCAGTGATTCCTTATTGCCTGTAGGATAAATATAAACACCTGCTTCACATTTAAAATCTATCACAATCTAGCTTTCTAGGCTTATTATACGTTATTTCCCTTTCACAGACTATGTTCAAGCCAAGCAAAACTATTTGTTGTCCACCATACATGTTTCATTCCCCAATCTTTGGAAGAGAGGTCTACAGGAGAAAGAGAGTTGTCTTATTGTTAACCATTTTATTTTGTTTTATTTTATATTTAAACCCTTACCTTCTGTCTTAGAATCAATACTAGGCATTGGTTCTAAGGCATTGTTAACTACTTTAGGTGTGAGTCTTTCCTTTCTTTCCCTTTAGGAGATTAAATAAAACATATCTTATATTTAATGTTTTTTAAGCCTGAGTGCTTTCATGGAAGTTGAGAACCTTTCTTCATTTTTTATACAGATGTAAAGACATAAAATTCTGATGTTTCTAGGGGAAACTCTGAATTGGGGCAAGCAAGCCAAAAACTTAATGCAGGCTGAGAGAATAAAGAGAGGAGAATTGCTTAGAGGAAGATCCCAAGATTGACTCAGGTCTGTGTAAACCCAGAGGTTGAGTTACTTACTGATCATGGAGTACATTTATTCGTAGTGGTATTTTATATACAACTTCTAATTTCCAAGTCATTAAAAAAAACAACCCTTCTCTTCCATCTTAGAATCAATACTAAGTATCAGTTCCAAGGCAGAAGAGTGGTAAAGGCTAGGCAATGGGGTTAAGTGACTTGCCCAAGGTCACACGGGAAGCGTCTGAGGCCAGATTTGAACTAGGACCTCCTGGCTCTAGGCCTGGCTCTCAACCTACTGAGCTACCCAGTTACCCAGCTGCCCCCCCCCCCCCAGGTCATTATCGATAATAAGTTATACCTTGCTTATTTGGGGTCACCTGTAATTGGAATGAGAGGAGTTATAGAGATCATGATGTTCTATAATTTAAAGTCATCACCAATCACCAAAATATTATTGTTTTAAAAAAGCAGATTTTTGTGTCAGAGAGCACCTGGGGAATTATCAAAAGTACGATACAATTTCTCAAATTTGATTTTTCCCTCTCCTCTTGCTATTTAATCTTTGGCCCAGCTTACCATCCATCTGTAGCACCTCTCCATGATATGTGTACTGATAGACTATCTCAATGGGCTACCTGGCTGACTGCAACATGACTAGTTTCTGCAACATGACTAGTTTCTAAAAATGGAGTATAACCCCCCTTCCTCCTCGGAGGTCTATGCCTGATTTCTGGCTGAAGCTTCATGCTAGTAGCCCAAGTTAAGGGCAGATCTTGGTCCTCTTCCTTAATAGCTGCCCAACTGTTTAATAAAATCCCCAGTTGGCCTCGAATTGGTTTGTGAAACTGATTTGCTGCCTTTACAATGACAATATTCTCTGACTAGGTTGTTGACTAAATCATGGAAACCATCAGGATTCCAAAACCCTGCGACTGTCAGCCCCAGCTGTCTGCTTGGGTATGTGTCTATAGTTCCTGACGCTGCGTGGGTGGTGATTTCCTCAAGCTCTGTCCCTGAAGACTGACTGATGTCCCAGAGAAGGGAGGCCACACTGTTCTCAGCTCTGCCAGCTGGCTCTCCTTCTTCACCTGACTTCAATTGTATTCCCGCTGGCATGTCTGGGATTGGAGGACCGACTCCATGGAGCCCATCTGGGTAGTTTTCAATGTTTACTGGAACTTGCTGGGAAGCAGAGACATACTTGGGCCAATTGTTATTTGAATGACAAACCTCCATCTATGACCTGCATGGTGTGTGGGAGATTAAAAGGAGCATCAAACTGCCTCTTGCTTGAAGTGGATCAAAATACTGAAATCCCTATATAACTGAAAATATATTATATTCTAATAATGATAACAATCCATCATTTAATTTATATTAAATAGATATCCATTCTCTCCCTCTCTCATTTATCTATCCATCCTTCCCTCTCTCTCTCTCTCTCTCTCTCTCTCTCTCTCTCTCTCTCTCTCTCTCTCTCTCTCTCTCTCTCTCCCTCTCTGTCTCTGCCTCTTCCTCTCTGTCTGTCTCTGTCTCTGTCTATATTTAGACTGGCCAGACAATTGAAGAAGACACTATTTTACCATTATTTTCCTGATTTGCTACTGATTCAGAGAAATTATTTTCAAATTTATACATTGTTGTTATTTAATGATTTCAACTGTGTCTGATTCTTTCTGATTCCATTTGGGGTTTCCTTGGTAAAGACAGTAGAGTGGTTTGCTATTTCCTTTTATTATTTTTATTTTATTATTATTATTTTTTTTATTTTTTTATTTTATTATTATTTATTATTATTATTTTTTATTTTATATATATTTATAAATAAATAATTATTTATTATTATCTAGTTCATTTTAGAGATGAGGAAACTGAGACAAGCAGGGTTAAGTGGCTTGCCCAAGGTCACACAGTTAGTGTCTGAGGCTAATTTGAACTCAGGTCTTCCTGACTCCATGCCCAGTGCTACCTAGTTGCTATATCTATATCTATACACAAACTTATATATGTATCTATATCTCTAGATACATGTATAAAGGTGCATTATTTACATATACACACATATAAGCACTTACATATGTATCAATCTCTCTGGATACATGTATATATGTATAGTATACATATTTACACACACATAAAAATTTCCAATAAAGTCTTCTTTCATTGCCTCTTCCTAGCAAAGGCTCTGTCACTGAAGCCCAGTTTTTATATCTTCTTTAGTATTCTCTAGGCTCCAATCCTCTCTGGACTCCATTACTCTCTGGATTACTTTTTTACTCTGGATTTCTTTCTCCACCTTTTCCCAAAAGGCTTCTCCCCCTAAAAGCTGTCTCTACCACCATTCCCAGCAGTATTCCCAACCTGGATGATCCCTCAGGTCCTAAGGCCTCTTCTCTTGACTGGTCAGTTCATCTCAGGCCCTCCATTTTTTAGGAAGTATCCAGACTCACCCTATTTACTGCTTCGCTCCTCTTTAGGATCTGTTCCTGATTCTGAGGACTTCTTTCTCTACCATGCTCCACATTCAGCTTCCTTTTACCTGGATTCCTCCATGAGAAAGTAAGCTCCTTAAGGGCAGGGACTGTCTTTTTCTTTATATTTGTATTCCCAGTGCTTTGTAGTCTCATATTTAGTTAGAGTACAATGAATGCTTGTTGTGTTTATAGGTTCTACAAGCTAGAAAAGACTCTGAGTGTGGTCTGGGTCATGTAGCTGTCATCTGAGGTCCAACCTTAAGAGAGGTTCATTATGAGAATAAAATGATATTTTTTTTGGTCTTAGAATAATAGATACTTAAATAGCATCTACTATGTATGGGGCACCATGCTAAATGCCTGACAGTATTATTTCATTTGATGCTCATTAGCAACCCTGGGATGGGAGTGCTATTATTATCTTGATTTATATAAATGAGGAAACTGAGATAAACAGGGATTAAGTGATCACATAGGGTCATACAACTAATAAATATCTGAGACCAGATTTGAGCCCTGGTTCTTCTGATTTAAGGCCTGGTACTCTATCCACTGTACCACCAAGTTCAGATGCTATGGAAAACCAACTACACTCTAAACTGGAGAGAATGTGGTTTGTATTAGTGGTAGGAGTACCTACATTGGTGAAATTATGGATTTTTTAGGCACAGTTTTTTGTGGATTTTTAGGTGGCACAGTGCAGGAGTTAACAAACAATAGCCAACAGGCCAAATCCAGTCCACAGATATTCTTTGTACAGCCGTTAAGCTAAGAATTATTTTTACATTTTAAAATAAAGTTTTATTGTAGTATATCTCTGATATATATATACATATAGATAGATATAATTCATGCATGTGTGTGTATGTGTATATGTGTGTATATTCCACGCTTAGGAAGAAGACCATACAAAAATAGGCATGGTAGGGCCTTGGTCCTCAGGCATTGGTCTAGCATAGTGGATAGAGTTCTGAGCTTGGACCAGAGAATGTACAAGTTCAAATCTTGCTTCAGGTACTTATTAGCTATGTAGGCCAATATAATACTTAATTCTTTTTATCTCAATTTCTTCATTTGTAAAATGAACTCAATGGACTTTTAAGGTCCCTTCCAATCCCAATCTATGATCCTAAGTATTGAATTATCCCTTTTTCAGCCAGACTTGTGATTCCATTGGTGTAGATTATCTAAATAAACTAAATAAATAAACCATGCCTTCCACTACAGATCAACAATGACTATGATTCTATAACTGATCATTCTAGAGGGTTTCTTGGAATACTGAGAGGTTACATAGCTTGTCCAATATTACAAAGTCAGGGTGCGTCAGAGTCAGAACTTGAATACCTCCCACTTTCAGCAGCAACCAGCTTTTTAAAGGAGATGCTTCCTTAAGGAACAATAAAATCCACAAAGAAGAGATCTGCCATGAACACAATAGGTGATCTTCAACCATTTTTTTCTCCTCTCTGGGACTCAGTTTCACTCAGTTTCTCCATCCATAAGGTGAGGGATTGAATTAGATGATCTTCAACATCCTGTCTATTTCTGATTCAAAATGTTATGTTCATGGCAAGAATATTATTTGGCTCCATACCTCTAGTTCTGAGTTGGATTCAGTCTTAGGGGGCTTCTTCACGAATCACTACTGACCTGTGTCCCCACCCAGGATTTCTCTTGGGAACATCAGAATTTGAGTTATGTCTAGGTCTTTACAGAAAAAGTCAAAGAGCCTGCTGCTCCTCTGCAAATACTTGGGCCAACAATATATCAAATACAAGGCAGCCTTTAACTCACCCCACAAAAAATGCAAACCACAAAGGGCTCACACCTGAATTCATAAATAGCCAAGAGAATTCTCCTTCCCCCTGGAGAGCTTCAGTTCCTACAAACACTTATTCAGTCTCCTAGACTTAGAGTGCTACCCTGAATTTGAAGCTACTCTAGAAGGGAAATATACTTCAGGCTGCCAGAGTCAAACAGCTTCTAACAGACAGAATCTTTCACAGTAATCCCTTCCTGCCCATTTAGGACTGGTCTTTCCCTTCTCTTCTAGGTTTGGAGCAAAACAGTTGCTTCTTTCTTCTCCTATAGACTTTGTTCAGAAGTTTGAATCAAATACTTTTCCTATCCAGAATTCTGGGTCCAGGAATTTCTCCATTGGATAGTTTTCCTTCTAGGAATTCTTTTGCTGCCTTGCTATTGGCTATGCTGCTATGGCTGCCATCTTGGAGTCAGGGGTTTGACCACTGACTCTTTTATGCCTGCCACCTTTAGAGATGCAAAGACTGATGCACAGATGAATAGTTCCACCTTTTAGAAGCATCTAGGTATTTTAGTAGATAGAGCCACTAGCCTTGTAAATAGGAAGATATGAGTTCAAATCTGACTTTGGACACTTATAAGCTAGAAAAAGCATCTAACTTCTGTCTGCACATATAAAATGAGGATAACAATAGTCCTTACTTCTCAAGATTGTTGCAAGAATCAAATGAGATAATATCTGTAAAGAGCCTGGCAAATAGTAGGTATTTAACAAATTTTTCTTTCTTTCCCTGAAACCTGATATTTATTCTCCATGAAGCTTCTCTCTCCTTTCTGGTTTCAGATCTTTCTGGCAGATCTGTCTACTCCCATTTTTTTTTAAAGGCCTAAATCAAAGCTAAGATATAAACATTAATCTTCAACTGTAGTGTCAATGAGAATGTTCAGGCCTTGTATAGGGATATACCTTCTAGATTTGTGCCTGAGCTCTCATTGGTCTGATCAGCCACAGTCAGATGCACTATACATTCACCCTGACATAGTGATGTTGTTTGGTCCTCTTTGAGTAAAACAATCAACCAAACAGCTTCTAGACCAATCCCTTTAATCTTGTTAATCTGGTTAGGGGTCCTCCCAGGTAGGAAGCAAGGCAGTGGTTTTGGATGTGGATTCAAAAGGAACTAAGTTCAAACTTTCTGTCTCAGTTTCCTCATTGGCAAAATGGAGAGGGAGGGTTGTATGCAATGGCTTCTAAGATCTTTTCCAGTGCTAAATCTATGATTTTATGATTTAATTATACCCTTATAGAAAAATAAAGAGCTGTGAAATCAGAAGGCAGAGAAATAATTTCTAGCTTGGTATCAGGGAAGGCTTCCTACAGGGTGGGGTATCTTAGGTAGGCTTATAGGGTAGGAAGGATGTCAAAAGGCAAAGGGTAACTGCCAGCATCCCAGGCAGGAGTACACAGCAGAACTCAATGGATCAGTCCCTTTAGAATCTTTAAATAATTAGTGTAGCTCTTATTTAGGGAAATCATTCATAGGCAAACAAAGAAAATGTCTACTGGATTGTTGTTAACTGTACTATGATCTTACAGTAATGTGTTCAATTAAATTCCCTCAACACATACAGACTTATTAAGGAAGCAAATGCCTGCATAGTCATTTGACATCAGATAATTATCACTATTTTGTTTGCCCTCCAACCATAACAAGAGCTATGTCATTTAAAGAACTGAGGGGAGGAGAAAGAGAAAGGGGGAGGGAAACTCATATTAAATGTCTCTCTTAATGAAACTGAACACAAGATTTGGTGAAGGGAATGGAGGATGAGGGTTGGGGTGCAAAATGCATAATTTAGGCTATCCCTTTTCCCTGGAAGAAAAATATCTGAGAAGGCAGAACATGGAGTTAGGTCAAATCAAGTCAAGGTTTGAAAATTGCTTCCTTTCCCCACCTGTTCACTGTCCATCAGAGGCTTTGAGGCTTTATTTTGATACATATCACTTGATTTATCACAAAAGAAACCCTCACAGAGAACATAATTTGGGGTCATTAATGTGTTTATTTTCTCTCTCCCTTCTTTGCAGAAGAGGAGACTATGGGTTTGGATGATGGCATATACCACTGAACTCAATTGTGTTGATTAGTTTTGCTGAATTGCCTTTTATTTCTCTCTTTTTTAAAATTCTTTCTTTTAAGGGACATTTCTGTAAGAAGAGAAGTATACTTCAGGAAATGAAAAAATGTTTTTAAAGATATAGAAAAACAGGTTTGTTTATCTAAAGTCATATTAAAAATTTCCTTTGTCACATCTAGTTCTCTCCTTCCCAGCTCTAGGTCACATCCTAGAGTGGCTGCCTACTTTACCTATCCCTAGTCTTGCATCTTTAGTGGAGAAAACTGAAGCCTGGCTGAGGACACCCGTGCAGATTACGAAAAAAAAAGAACAATAAAAATAACAAAACTTTAAACTCAGGCATCTTGTGAAGGAACAGTGTGCACCATAAGAGTAGCAGTTGTGATATGGGTCAATGGGGATATGATTGGGGACATAGACTCTAAACCATCACCCTAATGTAAAAATTAACAATATGGTCTTGATCAATGGCATGTAAAACCCAATGGAATTGCTCATCAGCTAAGGGAGGGATGTGGGGGGAAGGGAGGGAAAGAATGTGAATCATGTAACCATGGAAAAATATTCTAAATTAATTAATTAAAAAATTTCAAATAAAAAAAAAAGAAAAGTCTCTTAATGATGAGAGTTGTCAAGGAATAGAATAGGTCACCTTATGTTAGTATGCTCCTTATCAATAGAAAGTTTTGGATAGAGGTTGGATGACTACTTGTTAAAGATATCATAGGGAGGCTCAAGATTTGGAAAAGGATTAGATGACCTTGAGCTATGTGCCATTCCTGAGATTCTATGATTTTGCCTATCCTTTCTCCTTAGACTGATCTAGTTTAGGCTCATATACCAGTGTGCAGGTATATAGATGAATGGCCCCATTACTGTAAAGGCTGACAGGTCTTTGGTGAAATGATTATGTGGGGGTTGGGGGGAGGAGGGTAGAACTTGGAAGGAGTCAAAGAAGGAGGAGGATACCTTGGGTCTTTGAGGTTATCCCATGAAACAAGCTCCTGTCAGGTCCTACCAAACTGGAAAGCCTTCAAGTATGAATAAACCTAACAATAGCCAATGCATTTGCCAATGTAGGACCAGGCTAGACCATATTGGAGGTTATCATTAGAAAGCTTGACCCTCAGATGGTGATTTTTTAGCTCCTATCTGCAACAATCAGTGAAGATTTCTTCATGTGGGGAGTGGTTTTTTTAATCAGCATTGATGAAGAAAGAATTCACATTAAGAAACCACAGGATCTTTTCAATTATGTTCAGGGTAGTGACCACATATACTGGTATGTGTGTGCTTAGGGAACACTGGTCTTCTAGGAGCTAGAACTAATTCTGTGGCCCTATTAGCAAAACCCTTACATGCAGTCTGATTTACATGGTTCCTTCCACATAAAAAGAAGAGGTAGGACTCTAGTAGTTACTCCTTGACTGACACTCTGGTATTGGCATCTTGCCTTTATTTGGTGGGATGGACAGAAAGTCTTGACTTTATAAGGTCCATTTCATCACCCTAACTTCCTTAGCTCTGGGGCCTCCCTATGAGGGAAACAGAAAGGGATAGTGGCTTTGAGAGCAGAAATCCTGACAATGGACTGAGTAGAAATGAGGAGGAGTTTAGGGTTAATAAAAGAAGAAAGAATGATCTAGAATTAGGGTAACAAATAATAATCCCTGAGAGCTTCATAAGGAAAATTCCAAGAGGCTAAGTGTGTGTGTGTGTGTAGTAGCTCACATTTCTATTGAGTTTTAATATTTATAAAGTACTTTCTTGAAACAACTCCATGTGACAGGTTGTGCTAGAGTTATCATTTCTGATTCATAGATGGGGAATCTAGGGCCCAGCAAGGGTATGTGATTAGCCCAAAGTAGGCCCTCCCTAACCCTTTAGAACTGACTACAGCACTCAAAACAACATATCTAGGTACATTTCCTGGCTAGGCTTAAGCTAATCCTCAATTCTCTCCACTTGGAAGACTTGGACTCACTTCCTTAGAGCTGGAGGGTATTTAGCAATTACATAATTGAGATTTCTGGAGAAGTTCTATACACATTCTTAAAAGTTATAGCCCCAGGGATAGTTTCTCCTTGAGTCTCTGCCTGGTGTAGTACAAAGAACATGGGATTTAGAAGCAAAAGACCAAGGCTTTAGTCCTGGCACCATAAGTGGAAAGACCACCTGTAGTCTGGAGACCAGGGTCCATTAAATACTAACTATATGATCAACTAATTATTTAATACTCTTTTAGTCTTATTTTCATCATCAGTGAACAAGACAGCTCGACTAGATCATTTCTAAAACCCCTTCAAGCATTGGGCAAATTGTTTGTCCTTGCCCAGCCTCAGTTTCCTCATCTGTAAAATAGAGATGAAAATACTACCACAATCTCACAGAGCTGTTTCAGGAAAATGCTTTGGAAATCTCAAATTGCTTATGGGAATGTGAGCTGTTATTAACTGCCCCTCCTTCCACTTCACACCTCACTACCACCACCTTAGTGTTTTGGGGTTCCCTACATGGTGCTCCCAGGGCAAATTATTTGCTCACCCCAATTCTGGCACTTGCTCAAGGCTAGGACGGGTTGGTGGTGCCCACCCCAGGAATGCTATACATGGGTGGGGCACAAGGAGGCCAGGATTGGGTCTGCAGTTAAAACATGTTTCCTTTTTTTGACTCTAGAAAAAGGAAAGAAACGTTTATGAAGAAAGGAAAGAAGAAGAAAAAAACACCCCCCCAAACAAAAACAAAGCAGCCTTGGCTAGATTCTAGTACATCCATTTCTGACTGGCCATTTTACCAGTAAAACAAAGGCTGCTTTGAAATGGATGCTGGGCCTGGCTTCCTGCCAGCTTGTAATGGAAGATAAAGGGGCAGAATACAAATGGAAAGTTTAAAAGTGGCAAAGCACCAGCAAGATGCCTCAGGAGAAGGGGAAAAACCGGTGACAGGAAACCAGGTTGCCATGGAGACCAAGAAGGCTATTCCAGACACACAGGAAAACAAACCCCCGTTCCTGTTGGACTTAACCCCGCAAAAGCCAAGCTAGTCTGGCCCGCCAGGTGGAAATGGCCCAGGAGGCCCCCGAACTATGTCTGAGAACTAACCTCCCACTTGGCAGTCTGACAAGCCCCCCTCAACATCCCCTCCGTCCTGGACTCCGTATCCCCATCACCTGGCCCTTCCCTGGAGGCACCACTGGGACCTGCAGAAGGCTTGGGAGGGAGGGAGTGTGTGTGTGTGTGTGTGTGTGTGTGTGTGTGTGTGTGTGTGTGTGTGTGTGTGTGTGTGTGTGTGTGTGTGGGGGGGAGGTGCGGGAAGCGGGAACTCACATGCCATAAAACTGAATCGTTGGCTGGGCTGCAGGGACTTGGCTGGCTGGATGGAGGGAGAGGGAGGAAAGAAGGAGGTGGGAAGGGATTTCTCCGCTCAGAGCTAACAAACCATTTGGGGCAGAGGTTTCAGCCTGGAGAAATTCCTTTTTTTCTAATCGAAATGCTGATTTTTCTCAGCCTTCCTAAGGCTGTAGAGAGACCTTAGGGCTTTTTGGAAACCTTTCATTCTTCCTCCTCTTCCTCCTCCTCCTCCCCTTCCTCCTCCTCCTCCTCTCTCCCCCACCTTCGCCCCTCCCCTCTCCCAAATTTGGTGCTCCAACTTAAGTCCGCTTCATGCTCACCCTTTCCCTCTTCCTTTTTGTAGCTTTGTACCCTCAGAACCTGGGCTCGCCATCCTCCTCATTTCCCCTCATCCCACTCTGGGTTCTGTAACCCAGAATATAATAGTCTCCTTGAGAGCAAGGAGGTACAGTTTAGTTTGGGAAGGTTTTTTTTTTTTAAATGCTTGCATCCCCAAGGCACAGCTTAGTCCTTTGTGCTAGTTGAGGATTTAATTTATTTGTTTAAATAAATTCAATTTGTGGATTTTAATCTCCTGGGTTCTCCCAAAACATTTTTTCAAGGACTGTAGGTTTCAAATATCACGATATCCTTTATTATCATGGAAGACCAAGAAAAGAAAAAAATAAAAGAAACTCTTGGGCATTCTGATTTATTTACTTTTGGAGAGCTGCCCAAATCCTTCTCAATCCCCTTTCCTTTCTCCTTCCCTCCCTTCCCTTCCATCTGAATCTCTAAGAACATTAAGTGCCCAGAGTGGACATCCAGAGGCTTTTTATTCTCAGCCAGTCTGAGGTTCCCTAAGGCCTGGGTTTTATGCTATCTTTCTTTTCATGGTTTCTATCCTGAGGTTTAGCTAGAGAAGCTGGGACACAAAGCAATTTTGCATGGAAGTGATTTAGTTAGCAATGTATGGGCATTTGTGGATCCTTTGGGGGATGTGGGAGTAGAAGGGTCTAAAGACCTTCCATCTAGCCTCTACCAACTCTTTTATTTACTCTTTTGTGGAGGAAATGGAGGCTCTGAAAGTTTACTTAGAGATTAGTGACAACTGAATTGTGGGAAAAGAACATCTTAAGGTACTATATAAAGGCAGTTAGGTGTTACCTTAGTATATGGAATGCCAATCCTGGGGTTAAGAAGTTCAAATACAACTTTAGACACTAGCAGTATAAGCATGGACAAATCACTTCACCTCTCTTGGCCTGTTTTGTCATCTGTAAAATGGGAATACTAATAAAAATAATACTCATCTTCCAGGGTGGTTGTCAGGGCCTAATGAGATAATAATTGTAAACTACTTAGCACAGGGCCTGGCACATAGTAAACACTATATAAATCCTTGTTATTATTATAATATATAATATTATATGTTATTTTAAAGAAGGGATATCCAAAGGTCATCAAGTCCATCCCCCTCATTTGCTAAAAGAGGAAGCCAAGGCCCTGAACACCACTTACTCAAACTTTACACAAGTAGTAATCGATTGATTAGTATTTATTGAGTGCCTACTATGTAAATGAGCTGGAGAAGGAAATGGCAAACCACTCCAGTATCTTTGCCAAAAAACCCCAACTGGGGTCATGAAGGGTTGGATATGGCTGAATAACAACAATGTTAATGTGCCAAGCACTGTGCTAAGCTTTGGGGAAAGAAAGGAAAAAAAAATACCCAAACCCAGCCTTGTCTCAGCTGTCTAGAAGCTCACAATTGAATGGAGGAGAGAAAATGCAAATAGCTATGTACAATCAGAATAATCCATGAATAAATTGGGGGTAGTCTTAGAGGAAAAGCACTAACATTAAGTAAGACTGAGAAAGATTTCTTTTTTTTTTTTTAAATCCCTTCCCCTGTCTTAGGATCAATACAGTGTATTGACACCAAGGCAGAAGATTGGTAAGAGCTAGGCAATGGGAGTTAAGTGACTTGCCCAGGGTCACAAAGATAGGAAGTATGTAAGGCTAGATTTGACCCAGGACCACTGTTTCTAGGCTTGACTCTCAGTTCACTGAACCACCTACCTGCCCACTTCTTCTTGCAGAAGGTAGATCTTTACCTAAGGCTTGGAGGAAGCTGGAAAAGATAGAAAGTCACAAGGATTTGAACTCAGGTCTCCTGAAAAGTTCAATGTTTTGCTTTTTTCTCCCCTCTGTATTTAGTAGATAGCTAAGTAGTACAGTGGATATAGCATATGGGTTTGGGGTCAAAATGACTTATTTGACTCATACCTCATATTCACTAGCTTTGCGACCTGAGGCAAATCACTTGCCCTGTCTCATTCAACTTCAATTTCCTTATCTGTAAAATGGGGATAGAAATAATTTTAACCCCATGTTTTTGTGAGGATCAGATGAAATGATATATGTAGTGTTTTGCAGACCTTAAAATTCTATACAAATGCTACCTTGTTGCCTCAGACATTCATTAAATATCTTCTCTAGGCAATGTAGATGTTCGACACTGTTCCTTTCTCTGTGCAACATAGATATCCTAAAACCTGTGTGATTCTTTCCTCCTTCTGACTTTCTTTGCTAGAAGAGCTGTGGAAGTGGAAAAGGACAGACTAATGAGGATCATTTTATATTTTGCATTCATTAATGGTTGGCCAACCTTGTTGGCATGAATCTGTCCATAGGAAGCTAGGCTGGTCCTTGGGCAGTAGACACAGTCTTGCTGGGGGCTATACATGAAGCATTTGGGTCTTGGTTGAGTGTGTAATCTTGTAATCTGCTGCCATTGCCTTTGAAGAGGTATAGTCACCTCCTTGATGCACTGAGTTCTCCATCCAAGCAGGACAAGTTTGGAACATCAACACCTCAGAAGATTCCAAATTTCAAATGACCCAAAGGGCAGTAGAAAGAAAATACATACTTTGGATGAGTTGCTAAGCTGTTGCATATCACTAACAGGAGAGAGCAATGGTCTGAAAGTCATTATGAAGGACATATATTACTGGAAAAGAAAGTGGGCTGGTCACAAGGCAAGAATAAGACACTCCAAGTGGCAAACCCAAGTTTTACACTCTTATCTACAAAATATTAAAGAACCAAATGAAGATCTCCACTATGTGGAGAATTCCTAATTTTCTATAAGGTTCAGCTCTAGCACCATCTTCTCTGTGAATCCCTATTCCTTATCCCTCCAGCTATTGGCAGTGTCCCTCTCAAATTGTCTTTTGCCAGTATCTTCTGTATACTTCTATTTCATACATAAATCTGTTTATATTCTTGATTGCTGAGACCATATAAGCTTCTTGAGGAATTGTTTCACTTTTGTCTTTTTATTTCCAGAAGCTCCCCATGTCTGGCATATGGTAGGCACTTAATAAATATTTGTTGATTCATGAATTGATGTTACCAATCTTTATCGGTAAGAGATTTTTCTCACTGAGAACTCTTTGTATTAAATTAAATCATGTCTGGACCAAAAAAAAAAGCAATGTTAATTCAATATATAGTTAATAATATGCATAATCATTATTGTACTGCATGATAATTAGGCATAAATGTTAAGTCATTCTTCTAAATGAAAACAATTTGTGGTATTTTTACATAGTCACACCAAGTATTTCTAGTATAACCTGGAGGAGAGGGTACTCTAGGTTGTAGGAGGAATTCTATTGACCCCAGTTCTTTCTCCTTTGAGAAGTTTGTACCTTCTGTACTATTTCCCTCTTCTCCACTGATTTTGATCTTAAGGGAAGACCTCACCTCTGTTTAAGGCAAGGATTCTTAGGTTGGCACCTGTGAAATTGAAAAAAAAATGTATGACTTCATTTCAGTATAATTATTTTCCTTTGTCACCTTGAATGTTTTACTTTATGGATTTAAAAACTGGAGGCTGGAAAGGAAAGTAATGAATGCTGGAGGGGATGTGGCAAAGTAGGGACATTAATTCATTGCTGGTGGAGTTGTGAACTGATCCAACCATTCTGGAGGGCAATTTGGAACTATGCCCAAAGGGCGACAAAAGAATATCTACCCTTTGACCCAGCCATAGCACTGCTGGGTCTGTACCCCAAAGAGATAATGGACACAAAGACTTGTACAAAAATATTCATAGCTGCGCTCTTTGTGGTGGCCCAAAACTGGAAAACGAGGGGATGCCCATCAATTGGGGAATGGCTGAACAAACTGTGGTATATGTTGGTGATGGAATACTATTGTGCTCAAAGGAATAATAAAGTGGAGAAGTTCCATGGAGACTGGAACAACCTCCAGGAAGTGATGCAGAGCGAGAGGAGCAGAACCAGGAGAACATTGTACACAGAGACTAATACACTGTGGTATAATCGAACGTAATGGACTTCTCCATTAGGGGCGGTGTAATGTCCCTGAACAACTTTCAGGGATCCAGGAGAAAAAAAAAACACCATTCATAAGCAAAGGATAAACTATGGGAGTGGAAACACCGAGAAAAAGCAACTGCCTGAATACAGAGGTTGAGGGGACATGACAGAGGATAGACTTTAAATGAACACTCTAATGCAAATACTATCAACAAAGCAATGGGTTCAAATCAAGAAAACATCTAATGCCCAGTGGACTTACGCGTCGGCTATGGGGGGTGGGGGGGAGGAAAAGAAAATGATCTATGTCTTTAACGAATAATGCTTGGAAATGATCAAATAAAATATATTAAAAAAAAAAAAAACTGGAGGCTGGGAGCAGCTAGGTAGCATAGTGGATAGAACACCAGGCCTGTACTTGGGGAGACCTGGGTTCAAATCTAATCTCAAGATATTGCCTAGCTACATGACCCTGGGCAAGTCACTTAACCACCATTGCCTAGCTCTGGCTACTCTTCTGACTTAAAATTGATTCTAAGACGGAAGTTAAAGGTTTTAAAAAAGAAAGCCATATCAAAAAACCCCTGGAATCTGAGAAGGGGTCCAAAGACCTAACCAGACTGCTAAAGTGGTCCATGTCATGAAAAAGGTTAACATCTACTCAGTGTTCACCTGGCCACTATGTTCTCTGCCCAGTGCTCCAAGAAGGGAGACTATGCCCCAGGGAAGCTGGCTTTAGGACTCATTAGGAAGCTGAAGTGACAGATGATGCCACCTTTTGTAAGACTGACTACAAGAAGAAAACCGACTTTGAATATCTTCTAGAAGCCATTGAAGTTGGCAGCTAGATAGGGAGAGAAGGCAGGGATGGACAAGCCCAGGCAGCGGATAGGAAAAGAATGACATTTTCAACACACTGTAATGATGTTAAATCAGATTGCTTTCTGAACACCCAGGGCTAAAGAAAAAGAAGTATAATAGGGGGGCCTGATGAAAGATAGTATTGGCTCATGTAACCCAGTGAGGGGCAGGGTGGGCCTGGGGTAGATGCTCTGTGGAGATCTGGCTAGACCCAAGGCAGTTAGGTGACACCGAGCTCCTGAGAACCTTGAGGGAGGGAGGGAGGGAGGAGCACCATGCAGGCAGAGGGGATTAGAACAGGAAGATGGTAATGACTGAGCTTTAAAATATCTGCCCAGGGCCCTCCTAGACCAAGGCAGTTATCACTTAACTTTTGCCAGATCCCTGCCCCACCTTGACTCTTTTCAGATTTAATAAAAAATAGAAAAAGGAAGAGTGGGGAGCCAATCACAGGGAGCCCCAGGAGGGACTTATAAACAGATTCTGTGTACAGGGATAGTTGTGTCCTGTTTGGTGACTCTAGCATGGGATTTAATGGGAATTATCTGGATAAAGGGCTGGTATTAGGAGTCAGGAAGCCCTGATTTCAAGTTCTACCTCTGACACATAAGACATGTGACCCAGGGCAAATCATTTAATGCTTCAGTGTCCCAACCAACTGTTTACTACAGCAAGTTAGAGAGAAATTGCTGAGCTGAGTCAATGGAATGGGTTTCCATACAGGGAGTTCCCCATACAGGTCTGAACACAAATAATCCCAAACCCAACAGGCATTCTAGGCACATGTGCACACAATCAAAACCCAACCACCTTCCTCAAAGGACAGGTCTCCATAGTCCGTGTTCTCCAAAGCTTGGATTCTGACTCCAGAAAGAAGTAAAGAAAGTTGAATACATTTGATAAGGTGTTCGGGTCACAGAGTCAAACAGAAGGCAGGGCCCAAATGAGATAAGACAGAGAAAAGCTGAAGTATGACAAAGAGCATTTAAGAAGCTATGAAGGCAGGTAAATAGCAGGGAATCTTCATAAGCCAATGGTGGACCAGTCCATGTGACCTTAACAACAAGCTGTGAAGTTGGTATTTGGATTTCAGGTCAATAAACCAGTCCAGAATGTGATATAAGGAAAGTCTGTCATGGAGGGTAGGATGAAAAGCTTAGACAATGTAGGGCTAGATCTATAGAAGCTGCAAGGATCTCCTTGTTCAATAGTCTCTCAGATCTCTCTCTCTCTCTCTCTCTCTCTCTCTCTCTCTCTCTCTCTCTCTCTCTCTCTCTCTCTCTTCTCCCCTTCTCTCTCTCTCTCCCTCTCTCTTTCTCTCTCTCTTTTCTCCCCTTCTCTCTCTCTTTTCTCCCCTTCTCTCTATCTCTCTTTCCCCCTTCTCTCTCTCTCTCTCTCTCTCTCTCTCTCTCTCTCTCTCTCTCTCTCTCTCTCTCTCTCTCTCTCTCTCTCTCTCTCTCTCTCCTCCCCCCCCCCCCCCCTCTCTCTCTCTCTCTCTCTCAATTTTGTTTGCCAACTCCTTTTGATGTTGCTGCTATCACTCTCATTTCTGCAGAGCCACAACACTGGAATATCACCACCTAGCAGAAAATCCTTGGTACTACAGAAGACCAGCCTCTTATCAGTTCCGACTTATCTTTGAGGTGATTAATGAGGAGCTTTTAAAAGCCAGCATCGGCAATGTCACTGGTACTGATGATGTGACCCCTGGAAATTTACCTCAGCAATGTTCAGAAAATTATTGTGATAGAAGAACCTGGGGAATTTGAAAGCAGAAAGCTTGGGCAGGGTCATGTGACTTAAGGAATTTTCCATCTGCAGAATTTTGGGATCCTGACTCTTATATGTCAGCTCGTATGTCTTCTTCAGATTCTGCCCATCCAAGACTGGCCAAGGTCAGGGACAGTCTCATAAGAACAGAGCAATTTTAGAGCAGGGAGTCTAACCTAGGGTCTGTAAACCATTAAAAAAAAAGTTTTTGATAACGATATTTCAATGTACAATTTTCTCTATAATTCTATGTATTTTATCTTATGCATTTAAAACATTATTATGAAAAGGGATCCATAGGTGTCTTTCTAAAAAAATATTTATTCTCGACCTTAGTAACAACTCTAAGACAGAAGGGCAAAGATAGGCAAATGCTGTTAGATGACCTGCCCAGGGTCACACAGCTCGGCAGAAGATGAGGCCAGATCTGAACCCAGGTCCTTTGACTCTAGGCCTGGTTCTCTATATGCTGTGCCACCTAATTGCCCTTGATCCATAAGCTTCTCCAGACTGCCAAAGAAATCTCTTACATATATATAGGCACAAAGTAAAGAACACCTGTCTAAGGGTAGTAATGCAGGTGGCCAGACAGGTTAGTGTATGGATGTTAACAGGTTGCAATAAGGATGTAAGCAGGAGCTCTGCAACTGGCTGATCAGCATAGGCAAAGTGGACTAGGGACTTTGCCTCCTTGGAGCCTGAGCAGAAGCAGAACTAGAGGGGGTAGCTGGGTGCCTCAGTAGATTGAGAGAACCAGGCTCAGAGATGGAGGTCCTGGGTTCAAATCTGATCTCAGACAATTCCTAGCCTTGTGACCCTGGGCAAGTCACTTAACCCCCACTCCCTAGCCCTTACCACTCTTCTGCCTTAGAACCAATACACAGTATTGTTGGATCTAAGACAGAAGGTAAGGGTTTTTTAAAAAACAAAATAAAACAAACAAACAAAAAGAAGGAGAACTAGCCAAAATCTGTGGAAAATTGCCTTGGAGTGTTTAACATATCATTAGCAACTAATATGCACTGTGCTTTGCTCCTTCCCCGAAGCCCCAACCAGTGCAGAAACAGGTGAACCATGGGTAAGGCCACACAGACCAAGGAGAACTATGGGTAAAGTGACATCAGTTCCTTGGAATGGCAGGGCAATAACCACCCAAGCAAATGACCCCTTCTTTGGTAATTAAGATAAAAAGTATTCCTGAAACCCCCCTCAGAGTTACTCTATTGCTGGACTACTCTATCACCATACTCTCTCTTTTTAATAAAGCTTGCTTCTCCTTGCTCTGCCCGAGTCATTGATTCTTTGGACAAAACCTTAATCTCGCTGCCCACATTAGTTTTAGATGGTTAGTTAGATATTGATTCCATGCTTACTTGAAATTTTGGAGTATTTTGTTTGTCTTCAGAAAATTATTTTGGGATTTTAGTCTCATGATGCTACTTGTCACATCCTATTATCAGGCTGTACGTTTCTTGAGGGCAAGAATAAGCCTTAAGCACTCCTCTCCTAGTTCTACATCTGGCTCTGAACTTTCCATCTATATATTAGCAACCTTTTCACACTAGAGATGCCCATAATCATGCTACTCCCTCCTTAGATTAGAGAGTTCTTACTCAGGTCCATCATTTTAGGAAGTGAACAGTTCATCCATGTTCATTTTTCTCCCAGTTCTGCTCTTGGCTCTGGACTTTTAAAATCTTCCTCCTTTTCATGTATTGTCTCCTTCAATTCGAATGTAATGTTCTCAGGTAGTTAGGTGATTCAGTGGATAGTCAGGTCCTGGGTTCAAATCTAACCTCAGATACTTCTAAGCTGTGTGACCCTGGGCAAGTCATTTTACCCCAAATGCCTATCACTTACTGATCTTCTATCTTGAAACTGATTAGACAGAACATAACTTTTAAAAAACATGTTAGATTCTCAAGGGAGCAAACCTTATTTCTTTCTTATGCCTGGTCTGTTATATTCCCTGTTAGAGAAGTAATTGCTTATATCTAATCTGACCTCAGATACTTCCTAGCTGAGTGACCCTGGGCAAGTCACTTAATTCCTTTTGCTTAGCACTTTCCCTTCTGTTTTAGGGTTGTTACTAAGTCAGAAAGTAGGGGTTTAAAAAAGAAACTGCTCATACCTAAGAATTGTCAGATACAGGTAAGTTGCCATTCTGTGTGGGTTGATGGAGTTTTCATGTACAGAGCTCCCTACAGTGATGAAATCACAAGTCTTGACTGGACAGAAAAAATTGCCTGTGTATAGCAGGGTGTTTTGGTGAGTTGCCAGTTCTTTGACTATAATATAGCTTCTCTTGAATTTTTCTTTGGGAATGTGGATTCTAAGCAGATAAGTATATAGCTGTGGGGCTTTTGAAAGGAATGCTGGAAAAGGAAAAAAGGGATGAGGGACTTTCCATCTATCCTATATCTATCTGGTAAGAATTATGCTCCTAGTTATTTATGTGCCTCCTTCATCAGAATGGAATCTCCTTGAGGGCAGGGATTGTTTTGGGCCTCTTTATCTGTATCCCTACCTCACCCCCATTCCCTAAGTTTAGCAGAGTGGTTGGCACATAGTAAATGCAATAGATGTTTATGGACAGATTGACTAGTACAACTTGATTGAAAGATTGCTTCCTTTTGGGGAATTCTGAGATTTTTTCCCTCTTTTCTATATAATGAGAAACTGTTATTGCTTCATAGAATTAGATGTCATTGTTTCTGATGATACCTGGTGTGCGACTAGTTGTAGACCCAGACTCTATTTCCATTTTTTTCCCTTAAAACAACTTTTTTCTCTCTCTCTTTCTTTCTTTCTCTCTCTCTCTTTCTCTCTCTCTCTTTCTCTCTCTCTTTCTCTCTTTCTCTCTCTCTCTTTCTTTCTTTCTCTCTCTCTCTCTCTCTTTCTCTCTCTCTCTCTCTCTCTCTCTCTTTCTTTCTTTCTTTCTTTCTTTCTTTCTTTCTTTCTTTCTTTCTTTCTTTCTTTCTTTCTTTCTTTCTTTCTTTCTTTCTTTCTTTCTTTCTTTCTTTCTTTCTTTCTTTTTTCTTCACATTTTTCCCTGAATTAACAAATGGCAAATAAAATAGAAATATTTCCATATACATATTAGAACAAAAAGAAAAGTATTACAAATGCAACTATAGTTCAATTGCTTTCCTTTCTACGTACATAATAAACTCAACCTATAGCTTTCAAAGCTATCCTGCTAGTCAGTATTCCTTTTAAGTTTTCCTTCTGTTCTCTGTATTTAAAAAAAAAAGTGCTTCAATGGTCTGTTTTTCCTTTTTCTTTTTCCCAGTGGGAAAAAGTCTGGGAAGATGAAGGATGATAGGGATAAATAGCAAAAAAAAAAAAAATTGAACTCTGCTACTTCTGCCCAAGAATAGAGTTTCCTGGGAGCAATCCAAATGACTGGATAGTCAGCCAAAGTTTCCTAGTCCTGAAGATTCACAGTTTCTGTGGGGGCAGGAGTTGCTTTTCTAATATTTCTAGCTTTTCTTTATTGACCTTAGGTCTCAGGGCCCAACTGCAGCTGTCCAAAGCAAGATGAACTCACACCTTTGCATATTTGTGGAGGGTGGGAGGAAGGAGGAAAGTTGCTTTCTTAAGCCAAGGAAGTTGAGAGTTATGCCCTATTTTGTTCAACAATATTTACCAAGTGCAATTCTATTTCTTCTAGGTGTCAGAGATTCTGATGTGAAGTCTTTTGCAACCTCCCTTCCTTCCTAGCAATGCAGACAAGTCACCCCTTCATAGTTAGGAGGTGGTTTTCATGAGCTGCTGAGGCCAACAAAAATGAAATCATTCTGGGTGGCCAACTTTTTCATGATGAACCTTTTAGAACTTAATTAGAGGGGAAACTGGGTAGCTCAGTGGATTGAGAGCCAAGCCTAGAGATCCTAGGTTCAAATCTGGCCACAGACACTTCCCAGCTATGTGACCCTGGGCAAGTCACTTAACCCCCATTGCCTAGCCCTTACCACTTTTCTGCCTTGGAACCAATACACAGTATTGATTCTAAGACAGAAGCTAAGGGTTTAAAAAAAGAAAAAGAACTTAGATTGGTCATTGAATGACCAGGCCATGTTGTAAGTCTTCAGTATGGAAGAACCTGCCAGAATGTGTCCTCTAAAGACCTTCACAAACTCCATGTCCCCTTTACACCAAGATGAGGCATCTGAGCAAGAAAATAGTGAAGAACAAATCTAATGCTTTAACTTGATATTCTTTTGGCTAAAGCTTTTAGCTTCAGTTTCAGAAAGTTTAACAAGAACGCAGGCTCTATGTCTATCCCTGGGATAGCAGAATGTCCTTGTGGAGGACTAAAACTTTCTTTTTCTTCCACCTTTAGTCTCTTCTTTCAATCTTTCCTATAGGGACTTCCTAATGCACATTTTGACCAGATTTGATCCTAGGAGCTCCAGTCTCTAGGCCTGGCTCTCAATCCACACATTTTGATCCCTTGCTTGAAAACTTTCAACAGCTCTTTATTTTCTACCAAATAAAGACCAAGACTTTGCTCTGGCCTGAGGAGTTCTTGACAAAATGAAATTTCCGAGTGTCTAAGATATCCCTGCCTGTTCTTCAGGAGCACTTAAACAACCATCACTTCAGCAGGTTTCAGGCTATACTTATTGCCTTTCTACAAAGTTGTACCACCCTCCCCCCTTTCTGCCCATGTTCACCCTTTGACATCCCCTTTGACTATCCTTCAAGAACCAATTCGTGTGTTACCCGCTGAATCATTACTGACAAGATGGATCAAGTTCAGATTTCTTCCTTACTGATCTTATAGAATTTTATATTCTTCTTATGCATATATCTATCCTTTCTTCACTACTACAGAAAAGGTCTGTGATTTCTTCAGTCCATCAATTAGCACTTACTGAGTGTTTACATGCCAGACACCACGGGTACAATGTTTAAATCTTCTGCAAGAACATTTTGTGCCCTCAGGGACAACTATAGAGTCCAAGTTTTAGGTATGTAAAGACAAAAATGGAAAAATCTTTGCTCTTAGGGAGCATTCTATTAATGTGGGGATTACCTCTCCCAACCAGATAACTATTATCCAAGGTGAGGAAGACTCTCTTCCTTTCTTTTAAAAAAAACCCTTACTTTCTATCTTAAAATTAATATTATGTTTTGATTCTAAGGCAGAAGAGTGGTAAGGGCTAAGCAATTTGAATGAAGTGACTTGCCCAGGGTCACACAGCTGGGAAGTGTCTAAGGCCAGATTGGAGAAGATTGTCTTTCTTACCTTAGTAGGTGTAGTCATGAATTGCTATGTATACCAAGCTCTTGGTAATGGAGAGCTCTGCTTTGACTGGTCTTTAGCTGACAATCCCTTAGAATCCAACTAGGCTAGGGCTTAAAGCCTTATTAGAATGGCACACTAGATGGTAAAATGGAAAGAATGCTAGAATTGGAGTCAGGAAGTACTGAGTTCAAATTTTCCCTGATGCTAGCTAGCTGTGTGATTAGGCAATTCACTTAACTTCTCTTTCTTGCCATATCCATCTACCTATTTATCTATATCTTTAGGCATGAGAGAAATGTAAGTTATTTCAACATAATTCATATTATGTACATAACAGAATGATGAAATATTAGCACTGAAAGATTGCTTAGGATATTGACCACAGAATGTCTCAGCTTTAGTAGAATAGGGAAGATTTAGAATTGGTGAGGACCTTCACCTTCAGAATATCAGAGCTGAGGGGCACCTCAGAGATCTTTTCATCCAGCTTTGTCATTTTGCAAGAGAGGAAAGTGGGTCTGAAGAAGGTTACATTTCTCTGTCACATGTATGTGTCCTCAAAGATATTACATGTAAAATACATGTGTCTATATAAATATACAGAGAGAGAGAGAGGAAGGAAGAGGAGGTAAGATTCTATTTCTCTAGCTATCCATAATTATAAAATTATGGCGAGGACCAAATGAGATAACTTATGTTAAGTGCTTTGCAAATCTTAAAATGCTATCAAATAACTAGAATTTACATAGTACTTAAAGGTTCATAAAACACTTTACAATTATTAGTTCATTTGATCTTCACAATCCATGGAGGTATTATTATCCCCATTTTATAGTTAAGGAAACTGAGGCAAACAGGTTAAGAGGCTTGCCCAGGGTCACGAAGCTAGGAAGTATCAGAAGGCAGATTTGAACTCAGGTCTGCCTGACTTCGGTGCCAGTGTGTTCTTTTTCATGATGCCATCAGTTGCCTAGAACACTGAACTGAGGGTCTGCTGGGGCCTCTGTCTGGCACTGAATGGCAAAGCAACAAGAGCTGCTACTGCTGTGATCTGAGTAGATCTCAGCCCTTGCCTGACTGGAATGGATCCAGCCACGCTGGATGACTGCAGACCACCTTTGGCCAGGAGTCCTTCCCTGACCACAGCTCAGTGGCTGGTGTTTGCCTCTCCTCTATGGATGGAGGCTAGGTTTTCTAGTTCTGCTCTACCCCTAGAATTTCAGCAATGCAGCAAATATTGACTTCAGGCTTCTGACCTTATTTGAGAAGAGAAATCTCTGGCAATTTTCAAAGGAGACCATTGAAACCCCATCAGGAGCTCCTGACAAGCTGCTTCGGCTTACATTCTGTCAGATTCTTCAATTAGCAACCAGGTCACATCACCATGCAGCATCTAGGGATGTTTTTGATGTGGCTTCAACTCAGCACTACCGTGGAGCAAGCCTTGTGCAATTAGTTCATTTAACTTCTTACAACGTGATGTCTCTGAGCACACATACACATATGCCCCGTGTATAGGTGATCCCAAAAGAGGGATGTGACCGTCCCTTCCTAAGGATGGGTCTGACTTTCCTCCCTTGTAAAACGAGGAGCCTAAATGAGATGATCTCTAAAGTGACTCTCAGCTTTGATGTTCCGAAGCTGAAGGTCCCCTCCAAGGCTATCTTCCCTGTTCTATTATCCCTTTCAGCGAAGACATTTTATGTCCTACACCCTCAGCTCTCTTTCAGTTCTAATATCCCATGATTCTAGAATACATATACATATAAAATATGCTTTAATAACTCACATTTCTATCATGCCTTAAGGTTTTTCTTTCCTGAGCTCCCTTAATGCCAGTGCCTTCCTGCTGTGATTATCTCTGATTTATCCTACATTTAAATCTCTATCTATCTATATCGGTAGTATATAGTTGTTTGTGTGTGGTCTCCCCCATTTGACTGTGAACTCCATAAGTGCCAAGATTGTTTGAATTCCCAGTGTTCAGCACAGTGCTTGGCACAAAGGAGTCTAATAAATTCTTGTTGATTTTTTCTTCACAACTCTAGGAAGTAGGTAATTCAATGCATATTATCCCTGTTTTATAGATAATGTTATAATAATTCTTAAAATAATTTATCTTTTTCTAATTACATGTAGAATTTTTTACATTTATTTTTTTTTAATTTGAGCTCCAAATTCTTTCCCTCCTCCCCTTCTGCTTCATTTAGAAGGCAAGCAATTTATATGGATTATACACGTGTAAGTAATTATCATTTTTACATGGTGCCCCCAAAATCTTAGAACAGTTTTAAGCTATTAAAAGTTTAAACTGCCCCTAAGATTTTGGGACATTTCAAAGTTTTCAAAATCCTTTACATTTGTTATCTGACTTCATCTTCACAACAACTCTGTGAGGTGGGAAATAATATGACTCCTATTTTACATTTGTGAAAATAGGCAGAGATGGTGACTTTCCTAGGAACATGAAACTATTGACAGTCAGGATTTGAATCCAGGTCATCTCAAGCTTTTCTGCCATACCACTATAAAAATAGTTAGCATTTATAAAGAACTTACAATATGCCTGGGACTGTGCTAAGCATTTTACAATTATTATTTCATTTGATCCTCTCAATAACTCAGGAAGGTGGGTGCTATTATTATCTCTATTGGAAAGTTGAGGAAACTGAGGCAAAGCGGAGTTAAGTGACTTGCCTAAGGTCACACAGATGTTTAGTATCTGAAGCTGGATTTGAATGTTATGCATTTATCAAAGTCAAATGAAATCTCAGATATGAAAATATACTGGTGGCATCTGTCCTTTCTCCTCATTGGCTTTTAAATATTATTTTTGTAACTCCTCTGCTGATCCAAAAATAAGATTCCCTTTTAAGGCCCTGGTGACAAAGTGCTTTTACAGCTTGAGGTGAGGTGGCTGCTGTTGTTCAGTCGTTTTCAGTCCTACTCTTTGCGACCATGTTTGGGGTTTTCTTGGCAAAGACACTGTAGTGATTTATCATTTCCTTCTCCAGCTCATTTTACAGATGAGGAAACTGTGGCCAGCAGGGTAAGTGAGTTGCCTAGGGTCACATAGCCACTAAGTGTCTGAGACCACATTTGAACTCAGGAAGAGGAGTCTTCTTGACTCTAAACCTGGTTCCCTATCCATTGGGCCACCTAGCTGCCAAAGAGCATTAAGAAGATATGACTGAAAAAATGACTAAACAACATCAAAGTCACCGTTTCCAGGCAGTTCCTGGACAAGATTTATGTTTCAATGAAATAACTCATTGGTCTATTTAACTACTTGTAATAATCTGACCAATATGTGTTTTTTAATCCATATTTGTTTTTCCTCTGTTGATTGCTAGTCTGATTTTTTTGGAGTTTCCATGAATCTCATTGAAAAGACCGTGCAATTATTCTAGGTCTCAGTATAATGAATATAACATCCCCTGTAAACAGCAGCTTCTAGAGAACCTCACTATATAAGACATCTTATATTCCTTGATATTTTGTGTTTGTTGACTTGTTGATGTGCTGCTTTCTGGAAACCAACAAACACCAAATATCATGGGATCTGGTTGTTTCCTTTGTATTTCTCAGTCAAATGAGTAACTGAAATAAAGCATCCCTATTTCTTTCTCATATTTCCATCCAGAATATCTTCCAATGTGTCTATGGATAATTTTTTCCTCCATTCCAGCCACTTTATTAGTTGATTTGATTTTAATCCTTGTGTCAGGTCTCTGGGATAAAGAACAATACAGAATTTGGCTTCACTTTTGTCAGCCAGTTCTGCAGTAATTCTAAAAGGTTTTCTAGAGATGGAAAATCTAAACAAAAAGGTTAGCAGTTTCTGAAGTCTTTTTAGTCACTAGGGTTAACAGTATCTATCATCTGAGATCTCTTCTATTATTTTGGAAATCTTCTTTTTAAGGTAGCCTTGAAAATAATTTCCTAACTGCCTTTATAATCATGTTACCTCTTGAAAGTATTACTTTTTATGTTTTTGGTCAGGCCCACTTGCTCTTCCTGACATCATTTTTTTGATAGTGAATCTTTTACTTCCTCATATAGGATGTTGGGTAATGAAATGATGGTGTTCAAAATGTGATGGCTCCAAAGTTGTCAAAGATAAGATCTCTGTAGAAACACAGGCAGTCTTCTGTTTCAGATCTACTTGTTTTCCTTCCACTTTTATTTATAAATGTTATTGAGGTGATCTGAATTTTTTTCATCTCATACCAGGCTTTCTGGAGGTTTCTTTTCTTTTCCTTTTCTTTTTATTTTATTTTATTTTTTGCTGTTTTGTGAAGTGATCTCTCTCATTATTTTCTTTTGTCCTCCTTCATGTTTTGCACACAAGTATATATTCTAAACCAGTGTTAGTCTTAGTCACTACATCTCTCCACTTGAAATCATATCATATTTGTTGGCAAAGGTAGCTTCTGTGGCTTTTGTTTCTTTATTGTGGAACTTATTTTATATTAGTCAAAATTTTCTAGAAAATGGCAGTCATCAGAGTCAATATTTTCACTTTTATCTATTTCCATTTTGGTAAACTATAAGCCTTTGACACCTCTAAATTTTTCATTCGGAATCACACAGCCCACATATTTTTGTATTTCTCCTTGTGCTTTTTTTGCATTGAAATGACTATGTGTGTTGACTTAGTTTAGATGGCAATGGTACTAACCTCATCTCATGTCATGGACCTCTCTAACAGTCTGGTGAAGAATATGAACCTTTCCATGCAGATTAAATACCTGGGATTAAAAGTATGCCAAATTATGGTGAAATAAAGATGCAATTTCCTCCCCATCCAAGTTCATAGGTCCTTTGGTTTGGAGAACCTTGTCTAATTTTTCATAAAACGTTTCTGTTTTTTTTTTGCCTTCTGCTACAGTTTTATTATGTGAGGTTCATTAATACGTGAAAGTCTCTTGCCTCTACTGTGAATACTGCCAAGCAAGATGACCAAGTATCTCATGAAATGACATTTCTTGTTAGCCTTGGGTTTATAATGAAACCAACTGAACCAGCTCCTTTATTGATCTCTTTGAGGAGTAACTTTGAGTAATCTTTCCATTTATAGAAAATTTATACCTTTAATTTATAGCAACAATGACAATAGGGATAGAGTTCATTTTGCCAATCCATCAAATCATTAACTGATGGCCAAAGAGCTCTGTTTTACAATACAACAGTTAAATTGATGTTTATAAACTATTTGAAAAGCAAGTAATTCTGGGGGCACCTAGGTGGTTCAGTGGATTTAGAGTCAGGTCTAGAGATGCAATATTCTGGGTCCAAATCTGGCCTCATATACTTTCTAACTGTGTGACCCTGGTCAAGTCATTTTAACCCCCATTGCCTTGCCCTTACCACTCTTCTGCCTTGGAACCAATACACAATATTGAATTTAGGAAGGGGATGAGCCTTGTCATACCTAGCGAAGCCTCACATAACAGACCTAGACTACTGATGAAATAGCCTTAGTTTCTTCATCTGTAAATAAAGCAATGTGATCTGATGATCTCAGAGAACCTTCCATTTCAGTAATTTCATTTATTTATTTATTTATTTTGGTCTCTTCCATTTCTAAATTGTGTCGTTGGGAAAAATCTGTAGCCTTGAGTAAATAATTTTCTCTCTTGGGGACTCACTTACCTTATGTAAATAGAATGAGTTGGATCTTTGAGGTCCCTTCCTAGCTCTGAAATCCTTATTACATGAATGAAATCCAGGCCTTCTGAGTTCTTTTCCATTACTTTTTGTGACTATATCACATTGCCTGCTTTGATACTTAGAATCTATGTTTAATGTTTTCAAATTGTTTTTGTTACTGTAATGCTCAAAAAATACTTTTAAAATAAATATTGAGAAAAAGTCAAATGCTAGAGTCTCATGGTTGTCCTCCAAGTCCACCCCCACTAATTTACAGTCCGATTCCTATCCCCATGCAGACCGGGTCTGTTTCTAAACAAAAGGCTCTTTCATTCACTTAGCAACTTTTTAAAGGAGTGTTAGTTTGACATTGAACAGCGTATTAAGTGTTGAAAAAGACCAATTCTTCATCATTTATTTGGTTGGAAACAATATAAGTATAGTATTGTTAGCAACTTATGACATTTCATTCCTTAGTTAATTAGCCAACGAACTAACAAATGAACCAGAAATGGAAAATGTGTGAGCGTTGGACTGGTCAGTTCAAATTCTCAAAAGTCAGCAGGGCCCCCAACCCTACTCAAGTCATTGAGGGGGTTACTGTTGTTTATATAAGGGTGATGGGCTAAAAATAGAAAGAACCATGTACTTTAAACAACTTTACTCCCAAAACTTAGGCTGGGTCACTTAACGTTTCTAGCTTTAAGAGAAATAGACTAGGCAATCATTCATTCATACGTATATACATCTATTCATCATTACAGTCCATTATTCATTCTTTCATAAGTCTGTTCATCATTTCGTGAATTCATTCATTCAACAAATATTCTTTGAGTTGGAGCCAGGCCTCTGCTAAGTACACTGACATGGATATGAGACATATAAAACACAGTTTCCTGTTCTGAGTTTTTTTCCTCCTCCATGTTTTAGAAAAATCATTTTAATGCAGAGTTCTGATCATGACATTGTCTTGCCTCCATATATATATATATATATAAATAAGTAATAAAGTCCAGACTCCTCCCAGCCTGGCATTCAAGGATCTTCACATCTACCTTTCCCAGAAGCTCACACTACTCTACTTCATATATTATATTATCCATTGGATTATTTGCTCTTTCCCAAATATGAATGAAAGCATGGGTAAATGAATTAATGGACTAACAGAGCTGACAAGAGGTCATCCAGCTTTTGCTTAACAAGCTTCAATGAAAGATTATTCATTAGCTCATTAAGCAACCAATTCTACTTTTTTGTAGTTTGATTATTTTTCAATCATGTCTGACTCTTCTAACCCTATTTGGGGTTTTCTTGGCAAAGATATTAAAGTGACTTGCTAATTCTTTCTACATCTCATTTTATAGATAAGGAAACTGAGGCTTGTCCAGTGACTTGTCCAGGGTTATACAACCAGTAACTGTCTGAGGCTATATTTGTATTCATGAAGATAAGACTTCCTGACTCCAGGGCCAATACTCTATCCATTGTGCTACCTAGCTGCCCAGTTTTACATTCATCATGTCTACCACCTGTCTTCTGGAACTTCCAAACCATTGTTCTTAGACTTAGCCTTTGGGGTCATGTAGAATATCTCTAGTCCCTCTTTTCCCAAGTCTGCTTTCAACTACTTGATGAGAGCTATTATGTCTTCTTTATCAGTCACTTTGATCTCTTCTCATTTGCCATGCCTTAAGGTTGGTCCTTCATCATTCTTATCACACTCCTTAAGATGATTTCTAGTTGATCAATGTACCTTATGAAACTTGGTGATTAGACCTAAACACAACAGCTCAGATGTAATCTCATCAGTGAAGTATATGGTGGGAATATCACCTCCCTGGTTTTAGATACTATACTTAGTGCAGCTTAAGATCATATTAGCTTTTTTGGTTGCTATATTATGCTAATAACTCTTATTGAATTTCCAGAATTTGAATTTCAGAATGTTTTTCTTTTCCGAGAAATGTCAGATCTTTCCTATCTTATACTCTTTAGACATAGTCTAAACCTAAAATTCCTTTTTTAAAACTGACATTATAACTTGTTATTCAAACTAAACTCCATCAGAGTCAACCCAATGTTATAGATGTTGAGATCTTTTTGGATCCTGACTCTGTTATCAATATGTTAGCTATCCCTTTTGGCTTTGTGGCATTCAAAAATTTAATGTCATTTATGTTTTTATTCTAGTCTTTGACATATACAACAGTATAGAGACTGCCTTCCAAGCTTACATCTAATCCACTGATGACTGTTCTTTGGATCTGACCATTCAACCAAGTACAAATATACTTATCTCATTATCTGGCCAGATTTTTTTTTTCTATCTTGCCTACAAGAGTAGCATGAGATATTTTGTCAAATTCTTTGCGAAAATATAGCAAACCACAGCATTTCCATATTATAAATAAATGAAATTATGAATGAGTGAAGTCTAGGGATCTTGTCCAAAAAAGAAATTAAATTAGTCCGGCTCTTTCTGATAAGCCATTCTGGGACTTTGAGATTGTTGTATCCTTGTCAAGAGGTTTCCAAACCATCTTTAATAATATATTCTAGAATTTCCTCAAGAACTGAAATCAAGCTTATTGGCCCGTAGTTTTTAGATTCTTCTAGTCTCCCTATTTTGAAAAAAGGGACAGCATATGCCCTTCTGCAGTTCTATAGCATTTCTCCTGTCCTCTGCAATCTTTGAGAGATCACTGACATTGGCTCAGCAATAACATCTGCCAGTTCTTTCATTACTTTTTAATATAGCTTATCTGAGTTTGAGACTTGAACTCATTAAGGGTAGCTGGGTGTTCTCTAACTATCTCCCTACTCATCTTGGGTTTCGATTCACATCTTTGTTCTTTCCTTTCCAGTCCAAAAGTCAATCTTCTTGGCAGAGAAAACAGAAACAAGAGTTGAGCAATTCTGTTTCATCTCTTGTCCAGTATTCTTGTCCCATTCACTCTGGGCAACAGCCTTATCTATCCCTTTGGTAGCCTGGGGAAGTCTATGGACTCTCTTTCAGAATAATCTTTTTTTTTTTTAAATAATTGAAGGAAATACTAAGGTAAGGACCCCTTCTCTAAAAAACACTTGTAGACTCACTGGCCTTATTCTATCATCCTGGAGTTCTTAACCCTTATTTATGTAATGAACCCTTTTAGCAGTCTGGTGACCCCTTCTCAGAATCATTTTTTAAATGTATAAAATGCAGGAACTTACAAAGAAATCTAGTACAACAAAATACTGCTAGCTATCATGGGATAGCTAGCACATCAGATGACAGAATCAGGACACAAAGATGTTGACATTGTGCTGATTCTGATGAGATTAAATTTAATAGGAATAACTGAAGTTTTACATAGAGTTAAAAAACTAATTTTGGGTTGTGACTACATCTGGAGTGTTGTACAAAGTATAAGATGGAAAAGATGTGACTGGATTGTTTCTTTGAAATGCCATGTTAATATAAAAATAGGCTAATGTTCATCTACAGCTCCTATCATGTTTATACGTACCTTTTTTTTTTAGCATGTTATTTTTTTAAGCCCTTACCTTCCATCTTAGGATCAATACTGTGTATTGGTGCTAAGGCAGAAGAGCAGTAAGGGTTCGGCAATGGGGGCTAAATGACTTATCCAGGGTCACACAGTTAAGAGTGGCTGAGGCCACATTTGAACTCAAGACCTCTCAGCTTTGGCCTGGCTCTCAATCCACTGAGCTACATAGCTGTCCTCTATATTAAATTTAAAATGTCAAATCTCTCAATCTTATAGATGGAGAAACTGAGGCTGACAAAAGTTCAGTGACTTGTCCAAGATTCTGCAGGAACTAGGAGAACTATAATTTAAATGCAGGGTCCTCTGCACCCCAGCATATTCCCTCAAAATATAGAATATTGTCTTGTCCTCCTGGTCATTTGATGACTTCTCAGTGCCACATAGGTTCTCAATTACCTCTTGTTTAGACCATTGAAGTAACAGATCTTCCCACCTCAACTCTCTTCCCCCCTCATCTTCCAAATGAGACAATATACGTAAGGTGCTTAGCACGTAGTCAGTGATTAATAAAAGTTTATTAAAGTGTACTGTATTGTCTCTTCGATGTCTTAAATTCAGATGCCTTCCCTAACCTTCTCTGACTCCATTCTGGCTTTTTATGTTTGTCCTGCTTGTCTGGCATGCTCTGTTTGCTGGCCTGCTCTGGTAAGCTCAGCTAATGTTTGGTTTTTTGCTTCTGCCCACTCTTTGGACTTGGTGTTTTTGGCTGCCTCCCCAGCTCTCTCCTTATTCTGCAAGATTTCCCATTGAAGTCTTTGGCACATAGGAACTTCTCCAAGGGACTCCCAGATCAGCCCAGCTGCAGCTACAGCTACAGCTGCAGGCCATTAACTCCTCACCTCTTGCTACATTTCTGCCCTTTCACAGAAGGGGATAGTAAGTGGCTGGAACCGTAAGGCAAGAAAGGTAGATTGTGGCCAGAATGTTAAAGGCCTTAACGAAAGAAGATGGGCTTTCCTGGGGAGTGGTAAGCTATCAGAGCATGCTGAGGAGACTGGCTCCATGATGAAATCCGTGTTTTAGGAAGGTTGGTATAGATTACAAACTCTTAGGGCAAGGGGATGTTGCTTTTCATTTTTCATTCCCAGAAACTATCGCAGTGCCTGCTAGAATAGTAATTCATAATTATATAGCAATTAAAGGTTCATAAAAGGCTTCCCTCACAATGACTCTTCAAGGTAAAGAAGATGGGCATGTTTATTCTCATTTTGCAGCTGAAGAAATTGAAGCCCAGACGGGTTAAGCTATTTGCCCACAATTGCACCTGCCGGAATCATCTGAAGCAGGATTTAATCCCAGCTCTCCTGATTCTGAGTCCACCATTCCTTCCTCTATGCCAAAATTGAGCAGTGTAGATGATACATGATCTATTAGGGCTCAGGGAGAAATTGCTATGGCCATGAGAAGACTTATAGGCTCAACCCAATGTAAAGTATGTGAAGAGTGATCAATTTCACTTTCCTTTAAATCTTTCAGAACTGATCAATGACAGCCTCAGCTAACATATTTAGTAGAAGTATGAAGGTCTTCATTAAATTCAGCACATAAATCATTCTTTAAAAAGAATTACAAACTATTTCCCAGTTTGCCCTTCTCCTTCTCCCTATCAGAATCACTTCTTATAATACAGAATAAAAAAGAGGGGAAAAGAATATATGGTGAATGCTCCAAATTGCTATTAATAAAAGAAATGGAAATCAGAATAACGTTAAGGTTTCATTACATATCAAGCAAATTGGCAAAGGTGACAAAAGCTGGGGAAAGTTAATGTTGGAGGAATCGAAGAAAGATGAGCACACTAATACATTATTGATGGAATTGTGAATTGTTCCAACTATTCTGAAAAGCAATTTGTAAATTATTCAATGATAAAAACAAAAATGTATCTGCCCTTTGAGCCACTGATAAAAAAGGACTTAAATACCAAAACACTTTGGTGTAGTAGGCAGTTTTGGTTACTACAAAAAGTATTATGTAGCATTTCTTTTCCTAGTAGCAAAGAAATAGAAACAAAATTTATGCCCATCAATTAGGGGATGGTTAACAAACTGTGGCACAGAAATGAAATTGAATATTATTGTGCTGTTAAAACATTATGAACATGAAGAAATATGGGCAGACATATGAACTGATCCGAAATGAAGTAAGAACCAGGAAAACAATATGCCAAAGACAACAACATAAATAGAAACAACAACAATCAAACAATCAAAATGGAATGCTGTGATATTATAATGAGTGCTTACTTACAAAGAAGATTTAAGAAAAGATAAGTCCCCAACTTCTTTGTAGAGACAGGAGATTGTGGATGTGGAATACTGCAGATGTTGCCAGATGATTTCATTATGTTGGGTTATTTTTTGCTAAACTGTTCCCCCCACCCCTTTTTTTCTCCTTTCTTATAAGGAGTGTCTCTCTGGGAGGGGGAAGGGAAAAGACTACACTAAGAAATATACCTGTTGTAAAAACTGGATAGCAATAAAATGTGTTTAAAAATGATTAATAAACAAATTTCAAAAAACTTCTCATTAGCTACCACTGGTCCTAATACAGCTGGTTTCCATTCAAGCAGATCAAAGATGGCTATCACGTTAGGGAATAACCAAAATTATCATCATTATAGCATTTCTATAGCACATACTAGGTACCAGGCATTTTGCTACACATTTTGATATAACAACCTCCGGAGGTATGTAATTATTATTGTTATTATCATCACCATTTTACAGTTGAGGAAACAGACTTGCCTAGGGTCATACAGTTTGGTAAGTGTCTGAAACTGGGTTTGAACTCAGGTCATTCTAACTCCTACCTCCAGGCCCAGTGCTCTTATCTACTGTGCCACCTTATCCCCAAGGCATCAAATCTATCAGAAGGTTGGAACTAGCTCTGAATTTTCTAACTTAAAAAGCCATAGATGCTCCTAGTTCAGAAGGCAACAAATTGTTGGAATAATCCTTTGGTCTGTCTTTCCCAGTTTTTGCTAATTCCTCCTTTGTCCCATTAATCTGATTTTGTCTTTGTCCTCAGGGTCTTTTCAATTTAATAAAAAAAATTTTTAAATCTAATTTTCAAATGAAGAACTGTCTGTTTTCTCTCCCATCCCACCCTTTCAATTCAATTAAACAAATTAATTACTAAGAGTCTACTATGTAGGGTAGCTAGGTGGTCCAGTGGATAGAGAGCCAGGCCTCCAGATGGGAGGTCAAGGGTTCAAATTTGGCCTTATCCATTTCCAACCTGTGTGACCCTGGGCAAATCACTTATTCCCAGATGCCTAGCCCTTAATACTCTTCCACCTTGAAACTGATGTTTAGTGTTGATTTTAAGGCAAAGAGTAAAGATTTTTTAAAATACATTTTTAAGGAGCCTACTATGTGCAAAGGATTGTGCTGGGTGCTAGGGATTCAAAACCCAAAATGAAACAGTTCCTTCCATCAAGGGGCTTATATTCTATTCTACTTAAATCCAAGGCCACTTGGGGAGAAGGCACTAACAAACAACTAAAGGGCAATCAGCAAAGGCTGCCTCTAGAAGTTGGCATATGAATCTAGTGTTGAAGAAATGGATAGATGCTAAGAGGCAAAATTGAGGAGGGAGTGCTTTCCCAGGTCTGGGGAATGGCCTACACAAAGGCATGGAAGACTGAATATTCAACTCAGGGAACAGCACCTAAACTAGCTTGGCTGGAATATAAGAGTACATGAAGGAGAGTTACAGGAAAAGAGATTGGAAAGGTAAGTGGGAGCCATATTGTTGAAGGTTTTAAGTGCAAGGCTCAGGAGGTTATATCTTCTTCTGGAGGGAATACAGAGTCACTAAATTTTTTTTTTTTGGTGGGGTGGGGTTTGGAGTGTGATGTGGTCATACCTGTGTCTTAGGAATATTAACTTGGCAGCTGTGTGAAGGACGGATTGGGAAGGGAGAAATATGGGAAGTAAGGACACCAATTAGAGATCTCTATAGTAGTCTACATGAAAAGAGCTACCTTACTTTTGGCTATTTCATGACATCATACAAATCCACCATTTTCCTTTGATCTTTTTATCCTTTATTAATTGCCTCATTGCCTGTTGAATGATTCATCAAAGATCAGCCCCAGTCCCAGATCCTCTCACAAGTAATATGCCCTGAACCCCTCAGATTACATTCTGGGAACCTTCTAACTTCTAGTCTATAGCATGAACCCAACCTTGTCTCTGCTCCCAAGAGAGGACTGGGTTGGAGAAAAAAGTATAGCAGAGAAAGCCAGAGTCTTCCTAAGAGTCTCCATTTATATATGGATCCAGAAGGTCCCTGAAGGATTTTTTAGTTCAATCTCTTAATTTTACAAATGAGGAAACTGAGTCAGAGATTTAGTAACTGCTAAGGTGATACAGGTACTTTTCAAATATCAAAATCAAGGTTTGAACTCAAGTCTTCTGACTTTGGGTTCAATGCCTTTTCCGTTGTGCTATGTTGTACCATTTTTCTCTCCCACCATTGGGATTTCTATATGGGTACAAGTAATTTTTAAGTGTGGTTACTTCCCTCAAATCTTTCTCCAGTCAGTAGGGAAGACTCCATGGAGGCGGTCCAGATGATCTATCTTCCTCCTAGGAGCCATGAGCTGGATTGAGGCAGACTAAACAAAGGGGATAGTGGGGAGCATATAAAGATTGTTTAGTTGTGATTTTTAGTGTACCTACCTCTATAAATTAGAAACTCCCTCCCTTGCTAAAAGGAATGATTAAAACCCAGTCATGACCTCCTACTAGAAATTACTGAGAGAAGGGAATTAGCAAAAATTCTCTCCTAAAAATAACTGTGATATTTCTGTCCCTAGGAGTGAGAAAACCCAGCATGGCTTATTCTAGGTCTTACAGTCCCATTGAGGACTCTGGTAAAGAATAGTGACCTCACTCTGTATAGTTCTTCAATGGATATCTACTATGAGGCTGCTATACTTCTGCGTCCTACGATCGACTTCTCTCAGTATAACGTGGTGTCTAGGACAGGTTAGTTCAACAAAGTGGGATGAATTACTATGTTTATTTCCCCATAGTATTACTCATCATGATTCCAAGTGGCCAAAACCCTGTATGTTTGGGTTTAACAAGCATGTGATTTCTGTCCCGCCCAGTTCTGGAAAGATACGTGAGCCATCTGCAGACATCTCATATATGCTCTAGAGAAAACTGTAGGTTCTCAGGGAAGAAATATCAGTGAGATTAACAGAGGGGTCCTAGAACTAAAGTATCATGGAAATTGTTCTCAAGGCATTTCCTTTAGGACAAGGAAAAGGTTGAGCTGAGTAGTGGGTGAGGACAGGAAATCTGATCTGTTCTCCTGAGGGCTATTATCATACAAGGCCACTCGCTTCTACCCAAGGGCTTCAAACCTAAAGAATAGAAACAGGCAACACCTTAGAACTGTACTCTAAGACAAGAGCCAGCTTGGAGCCAGATTTCCTGAGTGGGAGCTGACAATTCTAATTCTGTTTGGCCTGGCCAGCTTTCTAGTTCCCTTCTGCTATTTGTAGACTATTCCCAGGATCTCCATTTTTCAAGGAACTCACTCACAGGGTTCTCTCGCTTATTTAGCAGCCTAGACCAATTTAATTGCTGCTCTAGAGCTCATTTTATTTTGAGGATAGAGAGGGATTCGGTGAGAGGGAGGTTTTGTCTAGGGGAAGGAGGGTGAGACCGAGTGTCCAAACAACCCTCAAGTGGCATGTGAGCCCCCTGCTTTATCCCAGACAGGGGAGGGAGGAAGCACTCCCAATGGGCTGCTAGGCAGAGGGGCTGGTCATAGGAGAAATGCCCTCAGGCTCACATGGAGAGGGAGAAGGGAGCAGTCCCCTCCAGCATGCTCCAGCATACCTGCCATAGGTTTGCCAACATGGGAGTAGGATGTTATCCATCTCCAGGTGGGGTCTGTATCTGTTGGGGTCAGATACAGATGAAAACATAAGATTTATCACTTTTTTTTGGGTATATGTTTTGGGATTTTGATTTTATAAGATTATTCACTTACAAAAATGAATAATATAGAAGTTAAAAATGTTTTTTTTTTAATTATCCTAGGGAAGGGGTCCATAGGCTTCACCAGATTCCTAAAGGGCTCCATGACACCAAAAAGGATAAGTACCCCTATCTGAGACAGAGAATAGCAAAAGGACTTAGAAATGATGGGTGCAACAAAACCAGTAAAAATCTTTGTTGATAGTACTTTCTAGACATTTTATCTTTCGTAGGGCATGATGAAAATCACAGGTCTTGTGACCTGGACAGAAAGAGGTAAACCAAATCACCAGGATTAAGGCAAACTAGGGGTAGCTAGGTTAGAGTGCCAGGCCAGGAGTCAAGAAAACTCATCTTCCTGAGTTCAAATCTGACCTTGGACACTTAGTAGTGGTGTGACCTTGGACAAGTCACTTAATCCTCTTGATGACTCAGTTTCCTCATCTGTCAAGTGAGCAGTAGAAGGAAATGGTAAACCACTCCAGTATCTTTGCCAAGAAAATTCCAAAAGGAGACATGAAAAGTCAGACCCAACCAAACAACAAAGAATACACTTGCTGCTGATTCTTTTAGGCTAGCTGTTTTTCCTGGGTGGAGGAAATATCAGCTGATGCAGTCTGATCAATTGCTTTTCTTTCCTCATCTCAAACCTACCCATTTTTCTTTCTGTTCCATTGTTTGCTATGCCATAGGGGAGGAGGGAAAAAAGAGTATTGTTTACCAAGTATACCTAGTTTTATTTACTATTTGCCAAATGCCAAGGCATCTGTATCAGAGGCATGCCAGTTATGCATTGCTTATAGCTAGATCCATTCATTCCAGTGCCACTTTCCTCTGCCCCCAACATGGGTCACAAATTCTTCAGGGAAAAAAGCATCTTTCTACTTTTAAAACATCTAACTGGAAAGAACAATGAAACAACTGATGGGAATGGCCACTTCAATCAGGGGGATTGCAAAGGGTCTACCCAGTATGACCATTAGAAAATAGTAGCCAGGCTGATGACAAGAGAGCTGGGGTTAAATATCTCATTAGCTCTTGAGCCGCTAATAAATTCATAGCTGAATCTGACCTAAGGAAAGAAGTCATTTCAAAGACTGAGCTGACGAGAAAGCTCTTTGACCTGAAATGTTCTGGCCTGGTTAATATCACATCATTATTATACTCTTCTGTTCTCCAAGGAGCTCAAAAGAGTTTGGCAGAAAATATCTGGCCCTTCCTCACAACATTCTTGCGAGAAGGAATGGGGAATAGTGTTTGATACTTAATGCCATACACAGAAAAATAGATCATAAAATCTCAAGAATTGGAATGGAGTTTAGAGGTCATCTGATCCAACCTCCTAACTCGCCAAGGAATAATCTCTGCAGCATTCCTACAGATGGTCATGCAGCTTTGCCTGAATACGACCAGTGATAAGAACCTCACTATCTTACAAGGTGGCCCATTTATTCCATTTTTGAATTGTTATAACTTTTAGAAAATTCTTCCTCACTTTGAGCTGGAAAATCTGTTCCCTGTAACATCCAGAAGAAGGCCCTACTTCTGCTCTCCAGAGTTGTGGTTGTTGGCTAAATCTGTGGTTAGCTAGCCATGCTGGCGAGACTCCTCTTCCTGTCTAGTAACCCTTTCCCTTTTCAGGAAACTCCAATGAGCTGCTAAAATCATTTGAGTCCCTTGCAGTCTTGCTAATTGTAATTCCTCTGTCTACTGGATTAGAGGTAGAAAACCAGTCAGACTGATCCAAGCAAGATCCCACTCCTCCCAAGAAGCACCTAGCCTTAAACAAGTTGTGATACATAAATATGATGGATCATTCCTGTGTCCAAAGACAGGATGATTATAATTGAACCCAGAGAAAGATGGGA